>NC_034199.2:49325124-49537624 GCF_002021735.2 Oncorhynchus kisutch
GAGCCACATTCCCACTGGGCCTGTCAATTAGACTGGAGAGAAAGAGAGGGGAGAGGAAGAGGAGGAGAGGAAGAGAGGGGGAAAACAAAGGAGAGGAGAGGAAGAGAGGGGGAACAAATAGGAGAGGAGATGAAGAGAGGGGGACAAAGGGGAGAAGATGAGAGGAAAAGAGGAAGAGAGGAAGAACAGAAAGGAGGAGAGGAGAGGAGAGGAGAGGAGAGGAGAGGAGAGGAGAGGAGAGGAGAGGAGAGGAGAGGAGAGGAGAGGAGAGGAGAGGAGAGGAGAGGAGGAGAGGAAGAGAGGGAGAGAGGAAAGGAGGAGAGGAGAGGAAGAGAGGGAGAGAGGAAAGGAGGAGAGGAGAGGAAGAACAGAAAGGAGGAGAGGAGAGGTAGGGATTCATATTTTCCTGAAAATCTCCCAACTTTCAATACGAGGAATAATTCTTATCCCCAAAGTCCTGGGAAATGGGAAAGTGCCCATTTAAAACGTTTAAAGCCAAGATATGGTCACTATTCCAGGGTTCTCCAAAAATACGATTGTCACTGCGCCACCTGTCCGTCTTGGTGGTGCCACTATGTAAAGATTTCACAGCAAGTAAAACTGGTATTTAATAAATGGTAGAGTAACTTCTGATCGCAAATAACATTGTTGTGAATTGCGAAAAAAAGGTTGTTCATAAATTCTGATCGTTACCGTGTTCCCCAGTTAATTCAGCAGTAAGCCTAGGCTATTTCAACACAGAGCGTGATCAGGACCCACAGAGCGTGATCAGGACCCACAGAGCGTGATCAAGACCCAGAGAGCCACAGAGCGTGATCAGGATCCACAGAGCGTGATCAGGACCCACAGAGCGTGATCAGGACCCACAGAGCGTGATCAGGACCCACAGAGCGTGATCAGGACCCACAGAGCGTGATCAGGACCCACAGAGCGTGATCAGGACCCACAGAGCACACCCCGAGAAGGCTATAGCGTTGTCAAATCATACAAACTTTGTAACGGCAGTCAAACAAAAGTCAAATGACAAAAGTTACTTTGATTTGCTAAATAATCTTCAACAAATGACATGATATCTCCTATTTGGAAAAAAAATGTAGTTGATGGGGAGATGAAGATTGGAAATAGTTAGTATCAAAGTATCTTAACGGGGAGATTAATTCTCCAAAACTTCACCACACACAAAACAACGGTTAAACATTACATCCCGTAACTGTCAGCCAAATGATTTGATTCACCTTGTGACACGTCAGGCAGCAGCGTGCAATCTGGTGTTTGTAGTGTGGAAAACAAAACCAAGTGCATGGCATCCTTTCAAGTCCAGTTAGCTTCACGTCGTCAATGCATTCGTGCAGAACTTGAGTTTCATTTCCAACTTTTATTACGCTTTTATTATTATTATTATTTTACTGATAATGGCCGTAGCTTAAATGGCTTTAAAACATCTTATGAATCAAACACTTTTCCTTTCAATTTTCCGCCTAAAATTACATACCCAAATCTAACTGCCTGTTGCTCAGGAATTGAATTGAAAGAAGGAACCAAAATATAAGAAAAAATGGTTCTTTTCTTTGCCTGTTGTTGCTCTGGTTCTGTAATAGTCACAGTTGAATGCAACTGACTCAGAATCCCACAGGTCTGACCTTTCTAACAGTACTAACCAGGTATTTGTAAGACTTGTAGTTTGAAATGCATTTCCTGAAGTTATTATAAAAAGCCACCAGAGGGCGCAAGAGTTTAACAAGTTTAAACTGATCTTTGTTGAGGATGCTGGAGCCGTGATAGATTTCTGTTCGTTCATTATTTCCATGGATTACTATGGACTTTAGCAATCTCAGCAAAACCTAAAAATATAAAATTGTGTGTGTGTGTGTGTGTGTCCCAGCTAGTACACAATGTTCTGAGAACCATATGTTTCTAGGGCTTGGTGAGAGTGTGGTTGTTTTGTGGTTATTTTACAAACAATCTTCCCACAATGTTCTGGGAATGGTGCAGGGTAGTTGCTTGTTTTAGGAACATTCTCAGCACATTTAAGGAACTTGTCAAAAAACACATTATTTTTCTCCAACTGGTTTGACAAAGGGAATGTTCTCAAATAGTACAAAAGAACATGTTTTTCTGTGGGAAATTTCAGGACTTCAGTATAAAGTTTACTAAGAGGTTACCTCATCGTTCTATTTAAAAAGTCCCGGTCTCAAATTGTTCAGAGAACGTTTAAAAAAACGTTCCATAAAAACCCACAAGGAAACATTAGTAAGGTTCAGAGAACGTTCACAGAATGTTATTTAAAAACATATTGCGTTCCGTTCTCAGCGTCAATCAAACTCCTGTCTGTCCCCCATCTTGTTAAGTGTGTTCAGGTGTGTTTGGCCGCGCCCACTGATTGGCCACACCGGATCTTAAATGAGTGTTTGTTTAGTTTGAAATGGAGTCCGTTTGAATAAACGAAAACGAACAGCTTCGTATGCTAACGCCATCTTTGTGGCACAGTGGACTAAATACATGGATAGAAAACAGAAGACTATGATTGGAATCTCACTGATGCCTTGTGACAATAAAATGAATACATGTTTTTCAATGATTCAGGAAATGAACTTCCATGTGTCCTGTGTCTGTGCTTGGAGTTCAAAACAGATCAACCAAAACAAGCTGTCAGAGTTATTAAATGTCTCATTGAAACATTCAGTGAAACCTTTAACCCTTTGTGCTTTGCTGGAAAAGAAAACGACATCCATTGTGCTATGGGTCAGACTGACCCGCACAGTTTAAACACACTGAGGACAGACAAAGAATCAATTAAAAACAGACTCAACTTTATTTTTGTCATGTCATACCTTTCAGATTTCAGAAATTTCAAGAACATTTGATTTTAAAAAGTCTATATTTAATAACTATGAGTTAAACACATTTGCCTTTCTGAAGGCAAATGTATATTGTAGTGTACTGTATACTGAGCTACTGTATATTGTACTGTATACTGAGCTACTGTATATTGTACTGTACTGTATACTGAGCTCCTGTATATTGTAATGTACTGTATACTGAGCTCCTGTATATTGTAGTGTACTGTATACTGAGCTACTGTATATTGTCTGTATACTGAGCTACTGTATATTGTCTGTATACTGAGCTACTGTATATTGTAGTGTACTGTATACTGAGCTACTGTATATTGTCTGTATACTGAGCTACTGTATATTGTAGTGTACTGTATACTGAGCTACTGTATATTGTCTGTATACTGAGCTACTGTATATTGTCTGTATACTGAGCTACTGTATATTGTACTGTACTGTATACTGAGCTACTGTATATTGTACTGTACTGTATACTGAGCTATTGTATATTGTACTGTACTCTACACTGAGCTACTGTATATTGTACTGTACTGTATACTGAGCTCCTGTATATTGTCTGTATACTGCGCTACTGTATATTGTAATGTACTGTATACTGAGCTACTGTATATTGTCTGTATACTGAGCTACTGTATATTGTCTGTACTGTATACTGAGCTACTGTATATTGTACTGTACTGTATACTGAGCTACTGTATATTGTCTGTATACTGAGCTACTGTATATTGTCTGTATACTGAGCTACTGTATATTGTACTGTACTGTATACTGAGCTACTGTATATTGTAGTGTACTGTATACTGAGCTACTGTATATTGTACTGTACTGTATACTGAGCTACTGTATATTGTAGTGTACTGTATACTGAGCTACTGTATATTGTAATGTACTGTATACTGAGCTACTGTATATTGTAGTGTACTGTATACTGAGCTACTGTATATTGTCTGTATACTGAGCTCCTGTATATTGTCTGTATACTGAGCTACTGTATATTGTCTGTATACTGAGCTACTGTATATTGTCTGTATACTGAGCTACTGTATATTGTCTGTACTGTATACTGAGCTACTGTATATTGTACTGTACTGTATACTGAGCTACTGTATATTGTCTGTACTGTATACTGAGCTACTGTATATTGTCTGTACTGTATACTGAGCTACTGTATATTGTACTGTACTGTATACTGAGCTCCTGTATATTGTCTGTATACTGCGCTACTGTATATTGTAATGTACTGTATACTGAGCTACTGTATATTGTCTGTACTGTATACTGAGCTACTGTATATTGTCTGTACTGTATACTGAGCTACTGTATATTGTACTGTACTGTATACTGAGCTACTGTATATTGTCTGTATACTGAGCTACTGTATATTGTCTGTATACTGAGCTACTGTATATTGTCTGTATACTGAGCTACTGTATATTGTCTGTATACTGAGCTACTGTATATTGTACTGTACTGTATACTGAGCTACTGTATATTGTAGTGTACTGTATACTGAGCTACTGTATATTGTACTGTACTGTATACTGAGCTACTGTATATTGTACTGTACTGTATACTGAGCTACTGTATATTGTAGTGTACTGTATACCGAGCTACTGTATATTGTACTGTACTGTATACTGAGCTACTGTATATTGTCTGTATACTAAGCTACTGTATATTGTACTGTACTCTACACTGAGCTACTGTATATTGTCTGTATACTGAGCTACTGTATATTGTCTGTATACTGAGCTACTGTATATTGTAGTGTACTGTATACTGAGCTACTGTATATTGTCTGTATACTGAGCTACTGTATATTGTCTGTATACTGAGCTACTGTATATTGTACTGTACTGTATACTGAGCTACTGTATATTGTACTGTACTGTATACTGAGCTATTGTATATTGTACTGTACTCTACACTGAGCTACTGTATATTGTACTGTACTGTATACTGAGCTCCTGTATATTGTCTGTATACTGCGCTACTGTATATTGTAATGTACTGTATACTGAGCTACTGTATATTGTCTGTATACTGAGCTACTGTATATTGTCTGTACTGTATACTGAGCTACTGTATATTGTACTGTACTGTATACTGAGCTACTGTATATTGTCTGTATACTGAGTTACTGTATATTGTCTGTATACTGAGCTACTGTATATTGTACTGTACTGTATACTGAGCTACTGTATATTGTAGTGTACTGTATACTGAGCTACTGTATATTGTACTGTACTGTATACTGAGCTACTGTATATTGTAGTGTACTGTATACTGAGCTACTGTATATTGTAATGTACTGTATACTGAGCTACTGTATATTGTAGTGTACTGTATACTGAGCTACTGTATATTGTCTGTATACTGAGCTCCTGTATATTGTCTGTATACTGAGCTACTGTATATTGTCTGTATACTGAGCTACTGTATATTGTCTGTATACTGAGCTACTGTATATTGTCTGTACTGTATACTGAGCTACTGTATATTGTACTGTACTGTATACTGAGCTACTGTATATTGTCTGTACTGTATACTGAGCTACTGTATATTGTCTGTACTGTATACTGAGCTACTGTATATTGTACTGTACTGTATACTGAGCTCCTGTATATTGTCTGTATACTGCGCTACTGTATATTGTAATGTACTGTATACTGAGCTACTGTATATTGTCTGTACTGTATACTGAGCTACTGTATATTGTCTGTACTGTATACTGAGCTACTGTATATTGTACTGTACTGTATACTGAGCTACTGTATATTGTCTGTATACTGAGCTACTGTATATTGTCTGTATACTGAGCTACTGTATATTGTCTGTATACTGAGCTACTGTATATTGTAGTGTACTGTATACTGAGCTACTGTATATTGTAGTGTACTGTATACTGAGCTACTGTATATTGTAGTGTACTGTATACCGAGCTACTGTATATTGTACTGTACTGTATACTGAGCTACTGTATATTGTCTGTATACTAAGCTACTGTATATTGTACTGTACTCTACACTGAGCTACTGTATATTGTCTGTATACTGAGCTACTGTATATTGTAGTGTACTGTATACTGAGCTACTGTATATTGTCTGTATACTAAGCTACTGTATATTGTCTGTATACTGAGCTACTGTATATTGTCTGTATACTGAGCTACTGTATATTGTAGTGTACTGTATACTGAGCTACTGTATATTGTCTGTATACTGAGCTACTGTATATTGTCTGTATACTGAGCTACTGTATATTGTAATGTACTGTATACTGAGCTACTGTATATTGTAGTGTACTGTATATTGAGCTCCTGTATATTGTCTGTATACTGAGCTACTGTATATTGTCTGTATACTGAGCTACTGTATATTGTCTGTATACTGAGCTACTGTATATTGTACTGTATACTGAGCGACTGTATATTGTACTGTATACTGAGCTCCTGTATATTGTCTGTATACTGAGCTACTGTATATTGTACTGTACTGTATACTGAGCTACTGTATATTGTCTGTATACTGAGCTACTGTATATTGTACTGTATACTGAGCTCCTGTATATTGTCTGTATACTGAGCTACTGTATATTGTACTGCACTGTATACTGAGCTACTGTATATTGTAGTGTACTGTATATTGAGCTCCTGTATATTGTCTGTATACTGAGCTACTGTATATTGTCTGTATACTGAGCTACTGTATATTGTCTGTATACTGAGCTACTGTATATTGTCTGTATACTGAGCTACTGTATATTGTCTGTATACTGAGCTACTGTATATTGTCTGTATACTGAGCTACTGTATATTGTAGTGTACTGTATACTGAGCTACTGTATATTGTACTGTACTGTATACTGATCTACTGTATATTGTCTGTATACTGAGCTACTGTATATTGTCTGTATACTGAGCTACTGTATATTGTCTGTATACTGAGCTACTGTATATTGTACGCGCAAAAAATGTGGGAAATTATAATATTTTCTACTAATGCTTTTTGGGACTCTGTTCTGGATGTGGTGAGGAAAGAGAAGATTCATCTCTACTACAATGAGACAACCGGTGGGCCAACGTGCACAACATTTAACTTCGTAACATTAGCTAGCTGTCTAGTTGGACTATTTTACATTAATTCTAAGGCATTTGTGTCCCAACAGGAGGAAAATATGTCCCCAGAGAATCTGGAGTCAGACATGGATTCAGTTCACTCTGGACCATTAGAATCTGGAGTCAGACATAGATTCAGTTCACTCTGGACTATTAGAATCTGGAGTCAGACATGGATTCAGTTCACTCTGGACCATTAGAATCTGGAGTCAGGCATGGATTCAGTTCACTCTGGGCTATTAGAATCTGGAGTCAGACATGGATTCAGTTCACTCTGGACCATTAGAATCTGGAGTCAGACATGGATTCAGTTCACTCTGGACCATTAGAATCTGGAGTCAGACATGGATTCAGTTCACTCTGGACCATTAGAATCTGGAGTCAGGCATGGATTCAGTTCACTCTGGACCATTAGAATCTGGAGTCAGGCATGGATTCAGTTCACTCTGGACCATTAGAATCTGGAGTCAGGCATGGATTCAGTTCACTCTGGACTATTAGAATCTGGAGTCAGACATGGATTCAGTTCACTCTGGACCATTAGAATCTGGAGTCAGGCATGGATTCAGTTCACTCTGGACCATTAGAATCTGGAGTCAGGCATGGATTCAGTTCACTCTGGACCATTAGAATCTGGAGTCAGACATGGATTCAGTTCACTCTGGACCATTAGAATCTGGAGTCAGACATGGATTCAGTTCACTCTGGACCATTTGGACAAACCTTTAGATTAGATAATTTTGTCTTTGGTATGTGAAGTTTGGAAATACAAATAAGTTGATATCACAACGATGTCATCAGTCAAATATTTTAAATGTGTATTAGCCAATTCACTCAGGTTACACACAACACAGATAACATGAACTAACATTTGGGGAAACTGTCAAATGAATGTATTGAAAATGCCTAAAATGTATTTTTCTGCTCATAGGGCAGAGTGGTGCTGGTAACAACTGGGCTAAAGGCCACTACACAGAGGGAGCTGGTGGACTCTGTTCTGAATGTGGTGAGGAAAGAGGCCCGGGAGCTGGTGGACTCTGTTCTGGATGTGGTGAGAAAAGAGGCCCGGGAGCTGTGACTGTCTACAGGGAAATCCGTGAATAATACTCCAACCGAAATCGGGAACACTTTTACAGTTGTGCCCTCTACCAAAGTATCAGACACTGTTGTTGAGTCTTACAATGTTACCCTGTCCATTCACCAGCTTGTAGAGAACAGATGAACAGACTTATTGCCTAGACAATGAAGCCTACGATATCTGCTTTGTGTACCGTAAAGCTGGACGACACGGAGTTCACTGAGGCAGAGAGCAGCACGAATGGCCTGGTGTCAAGAGTACCAGCATTACCAGGACGCCACCGCTGAGGAGGAAGGAGAGTTTGAAGATGATATAGGCTGAAAAGACTAACACCTAACATCTTCATTTTCCTTGGTTCTGTTGTCCAGTTCTATCAGGTTCTGTTGTCCAGTTCTATCAGGTTCTGTTGTCCAGTTCTATCAACAGGGTTCTGTTGTCCAGTTCTATCAACAGGGTTCTGTTGTCCAGTTCTATCTATAGGGTTCTGTAGTCCAGTTCTATCAGGTTCTGTTGTCCAGTTCTATCAGTGTCTGTTGTCCAGTTCTATCAACAGGGTTCTGTTGTCCAGTTCTATCAGGTTCTGTTGTCCAGTTCTATCCATAGGGTTCTGTTGTCCAGTTCTATCTATAGGGTTCTGTTGTCCAGTTCTATCAATAGGGTTCTGTTGTCCAGTTCTATCAATAGGGTTCTGTTGTCCAGTTCTATCAATAGGGTTCTGTTGTCCAGTTCTATCAATAGGGTTCTGTTGTCCAGTTCAATCAATAGGGTTCTGTTGTCCAGTTCTATCAATAGGGTTCTGTTGTCCAGTTCTATCAATAGGGTTCTGTTGTCCAGTTCTATCAATAGGGTTCTGTTGTCCAGTTCTATCTATAGGGTTCTGTTGTCCAGTTCTATCTATAGGGTTCTGTTGTCCAGTTCTAACAACAGGGTTATGTTGTCCAGTTCTATCTATAGGGTTATGTTGTCCAGTTCTATCAATAGGGTTCTGTTGTCCAGTTCTATCAATAGGGTTCTGTTGTCCAGTTCTATCAATAGGGTTCTTTTGTCCAGTTCTATCAATAGGGTTCTGTTGTCCAGTTCAATCAATAGGGTTCTTTTGTCCAGTTCTATCAATAGGGTTCTGTTGTCCAGTTCAATCAATAGGGTTCTTTTGTCCAGTTCTATCAATAGGGTTCTGTTGTCCAGTTCAATCAATAGGGTTCTTTTGTCCAGTTCTATCAATAGGGTTCTGTTGTCCAGTTCTATCAATAGGGTTCTTTTGTCCAGTTATAATTCTTGGTTTTGTTTAACACCACCTGTTTTTCTGTGATATTCTGTCCATATGAATGTTGCATTTGGTTTATCTACCAAAACACACGGTCTCAGCCTAATGGTTGGTTTATCTACCAAAACACACGGTCTCAGCCTAATGGTTGGTTTATCTACCAAAACACACGGTCTCAGCCTAATGGTTGGTGTGTTTACCAAAACACACGGTCTCAGCCTAATGGTTGGTGTGTTTACCAAAACACATGGTCTCAGCCTAATGGTTGGTTTATCTACCAAAACACATGGTCTCAGCCTAATGGTTGGTTTATCTACCAAAACACACGGTCTCAGCCTAATGGTTGGTTTATCTACCAAAACACATGGTCTCAGCCTAATGGTTGGTTTATCTACCAAGACACATGGTCTCAGCCTAATGGTTGGTTTATCTACCAAAACACATGATCTCAGCCTAATGGTTGGTTTATCTACCAAAACACACGGTCTCAGCCTAATGCTTGGTGTGTTTACCAAAACACACGGTCTCAGCCTAATGCTTGGTGTGTTTACCAAAACACACGGTCTCAGCCTAATGCTTGGTGTGTTTACCAAAACACACGGTCTCAGCCTAATGCTTGGTGTGTTTACCAAAACACATGGTCTCAGCCTAATGGTTGGTTTATCTACCAAAACACATGGTCTCAGCCTAATGGTTGGTTTATCTACCAAAACACACGGTCTCAGCCTAATGGTTGGTTTATCTACCAAAACACACGGTCTCAGCCTAATGGTTGGTTTATCTACCAAAACACACGGTCTCAGCCTAATGGTTGGTGTGTTTACCAAAACACACGGTCTCAGCCTAATGGTTGGTGTGTTTACCAAAACACATGGTCTCAGCCTAATGGTTGGTTTATCTACCAAAACACATGGTCTCAGCCTAATGGTTGGTTTATCTACCAAAACACACGGTCTCAGCCTAATGGTTGGTTTATCTACCAAAACACATGGTCTCAGCCTAATGGTTGGTTTATCTACCAAAACACATGGTCTCAGCCTAATGGTTGGTTTATCTACCAAAACACATGATCTCAGCCTAATGCTTGGTGTGTTTACCAAAACACACGGTCTCAGCCTAATGCTTGGTGTGTTTACCAAAACACACGGTCTCAGCCTAATGCTTGGTGTGTTTACCAAAACACACGGTCTCAGCCTAATGCTTGGTGTGTTTACCAAAACACACGGTCTCAGCCTAATGCTTGGTGTGTTTACCAAAACACACGGTCTCAGCCTAATGCTTGGTGTGTTTACCAAAACACACGGTCTCAGCCTAATGCTTGGTGTGTTTACCAAAACACACGGTCTCAGCCTAATGCTTGGTGTGTTTACCAAAACACACGGTCTCAGCCTAATGCTTGGTGTGTTTACCAAAACACACGGTCTCAGCCTAATGCTTGGTGTGTTTACCAAAACACACGGTCTCAGCCTAATGCTTGGTGTGTTTACCAAAACACACGGTCTCAGCCTAATGCTTGGTGTGTTTACCAAAACACACGGTCTCAGCCTAATGCTTGGTGTGTTTACCAAAACACACGGTCTCAGCCTAATGCTTGGTGTGTTTACCAAAACACACGGTCTCAGCCTAATGCTTGGTGTGTTTACCAAAACACACGGTCTCAGCCTAATGCTTGGTGTGTTTACCAAAACACACGGTCTCAGCCTAATGCTTGGTGTGTTTACCAAAACACACGGTCTCAGCCTAATGCTTGGTGTGTTTACCAAAACACACGGTCTCAGCCTAATGCTTGGTGTGTTTACCAAAACACACGGTCTCAGCCTAATGCTTGGTGTGTTTACCAAAACACACGGTCTCAGCCTAATGCTTGGTGTGTTTACCAAAACACACGGTCTCAGCCTAATGCTTGGTGTGTTACCAAAACACACGGTCTCAGCCTAATGCTTGGTGTGTTTACCAAAACACACGGTCTCAGCCTAATGCTTGGTGTGTTTACCAAAACACACGGTCTCAGCCTAATGCTTGGTGTGTTTACCAAAACACACGGTCTCAGCCTAATGCTTGGTGTGTTTACCAAAACACACGGTCTCAGCCTAATGCTTGGTGTGTTTACCAAAACACACGATCTCAGCCTAATGATTTTAATAAACACTAGATATTCAGAGGTAATAATTTATTACATTTAATTCAGTAGAATGTGAAATCAGTATTGACAACATCAAGCTTTTTACACAGGTTTCTATAATGTCAACTTTGAATGAATTCTCAGTTGTATGTTTTACCTTTTCTGCTGACTGGTTTACAATGGATGACTGCAACTGTGTAATTGAATATTGCATAAAGAACAAATAAGATGTAAGGCAGAAACTAATATCACCTAATGCTAATGACTACTGCAAACTATTGGTACGCTTTACGTTCCTGAGGTAGAGAGAGACTCAACACCACTACAAAATTAGACGGTTCAATTGTTATGAATATTGCTATGACAATCCAATTGTAAGGCCATTTTAATTTCAGTTTAGTTACATGTTTAATGTTTGTCTGAAAATATTTTACATTGATCCAAATATTACACTTTTTAAAACGTTTACATTTCAAGACTGTTATGAGGCACAGACAGTAGCATCCAGGTCAGGGGGTAGGCAGGGTCAGGGGGTAGGCAGGGTCAGGGGTAGGCAGGGTCAGGGGGTAGGGGGTAGGTAGGGTCAGGGGGTAGGTAGGGTCAGGGGGTAGGCAGGGTCAGGGGGTAGGGGGTAGGTAGGGTCAGGGGGTAGGTAGGGTCAGGGGGTAGGCAGGGTCAGGGGGTAGGTAGGGTCAGGGGGTAGGCAGGGTCAGGGGGTAGGCAGGGTCAGGGGGTAGGTAGGGTCAGGGGGTAGGCAGGGTCAGGGGGTAGGGGGTAGGTAGGGTCAGGGGGTAGGCAGGGTCAGGGGGTAGGCAGGGTCAGGGGGTAGGGGTAGGTAGGGTCAGGGGGTAGGTAGGGTCAGGGGGTAGGCAGGGTCAGGGGGTAGGTAGGGTCAGGGGGTAGGCAGGGTCAGGGGGTAGGCAGGGTCAGGGGGTAGGTAGGGTCAGGGGGTAGGCAGGGTCAGGGGGTAGGGGGTAGGTAGGGTCAGGGGGTAGGCAGGGTCAGGGGGTAGGGAGTAGGTAGGGTCAGGGGGTAGGTAGGGTCAGGGGGTAGGCAGGGTCAGGGGGTAGGTAGGGTCAGGGGTTAGGCAGGGTCAGGGGGTAGGTAGGGTCAGGGGTTAGGCAGGGTCAGGGGGTAGGCAGGGTCAGGGGGTAGGCAGGGTCAGGGGTTAGGCAGGGTCAGGGGGTAGGCAGGGTCAGGGGGTAGACAGGATAAAGAGGGGTATATATCTGTGCAGCAGGCGAGGCCAGGGTCAGGGTGTAGGTAAGGTCATAGGTGAGGCTCCTTCTTCATCAGGAGACTCCTGTCCTGGCAGCCTCAAGTCCTGACAGACTCCTGTCCTTCCTGGCAGACTGCTGTCCTTCCCGGCAGACTGCTGTCCTTCCTGGCAGACTGCTGTCCTTCCTGGCAGACTGCTGTACTTCCTGGCAGACTGCTGTCCTTCCTGGCAGACTGCTGTACTTCCTGACAGACTGCTGTCCTTCCTGGCAGACTCCCTCCCATTCACCCCCCTAACACCTTTCTGTTTCTACTGTTCCCAAAGAAAATGTTCTTCCCACTAAGGTTGAAAAGATTTGGTATCAGATCCTCAAAAAATGTATCCAGCTCCATCATTGAGAGCATCTTGACTGACTGCATCACTGCTTGGTACGGTAAGTGCATCACCGTCGACCGCATGGCGCTACAGATGGTGGTGCGGACAGCCCAGTACAGCACTGGGGTCGAGTTCCTTTCCATTCAGTACCTCCATATCAAATCGGTGGGAAAGGAAGACATGGAAATATGTCTAAGACTCAAGCAACTGTTCTCTCTTCTACCGAATGGCAAGAGGTACCGGAGCGCCAAGTCTGATACCAACAGGCTCCTGAACAGCTTCTACCCCCAAGCCATCAGACTGCTGAACAGCTTTTACACCCAAGCCATCAGACTGCTGAACAGCTTCTATCCCCAAGCCATCAGACTGCTGAACAGCTTCTATCCCCAAGCCATCAGACTGCTGAACAGCTTCTACCCCCAAGCCATCAGACTGCTGAACAGCTTCTACCCCCAGGCCATCAGACTGCTGAACAGCTTCTATCCCCAAGCCATCAGACTGCTGAACAGCTTCTACCCCCAAGCCATCAGACTGCTGAACAGCTTCTACCCCCAAGCCATCAGACTGCTGAACAGCTTCTACCCCCAAGCCATCAGACTGCTGAACAGCTTCTACCCCCAAGCCATCAGACTGCTGAACAGCTTCTACCCCCAAGCCATCAGACTGCTGAACAGCTTCTACCCCCAGGCCATCAGACTGCTGAACAGCTTCTACCCCCAGGCCATCAGACTGCTGAACAGCTTCTATCCCCAAGCCATAAGATTGCTGAACAGCTTCTACCCCCAAGCCATCAGATTGCTGAACAGCTTCTATCCCAAAGCCATCAGACTGCTGAACAGCTTCTACCCACAAGCCATCAGACTGCTGAACAGCTTCTACCCCCAAGCCATCAGACTGCTGAACAGCTTCTACCCCCAAGCCATCAGATTGCTGAACAGCTTCTATCCCCAAGCCATCAGACTGCTGAACAGCATCTACCCCCAAGCCATCAGACTGCTGAACAGCTTCTACCCCAAGCCATCAGACTGCTGAACAGCTTCTACCCCCAAGCCATCAGACTGCTGAACAGCGTCTACCCCCAAGCCATCAGACTGCTGAACAGCTTCTACCCCCAAGCCATCAGACTGCTGAACAGCTTCTACCCCCAAGCCATCAGACTGCTGAACAGCTTCTACCCCCAAGCCATCAGACTGCTGAACAGCTTCTACCCCCAAGCCATCAGACTGCTGAACAGCTTCTACCCCCAAGCCATCAGACTGCTGAACAGCTTCTACCCCCAAGCCATCAGACTGCTGAACAGCTTCTACCCCCAAGCCATCACACTGCTGAACAGCTTCTATCCCCAAGCCATCAGACTCCTGAACAGCTTCTACCTCCAAGCCATCAGACTGCTGAACAGCTTCTACCCCCAAGCCATCAGACTGCTGAACATCTAACAAAAAATACCTACATTTACTTTTGCAGTGACTGTATGCACACTCAAAAGGACTCTGCACACTCACACTGAGACTCCAACACACATTTGCTCACAAACACATTCATTCTGACTCTACACATATGCACGCATACACACTCCCGTAGAATCATCATATACGCTGCTGCTACTCTGTTTATCAGATATCCTGATATCTAGTCTCCTTACTCCTATATACAGTGCCTTGCGAAAGTATTCAGCCCCCTTGAACTTTGCGACCTTTTGCCACATTTCAGGCTTCAAACATAAAGATATAAAACTGTATTTTTTTGTGAAGAATCAACAACAAGTGGGACACAATCATGAAGTGGAAGGACATTTATTGGATATTTCAAACTTTTTTAACAAATCAAAAACTGAAAAATTGGGCGTGCAAAATTATTCATCCCCTTTACTTTCAGTGCAGCAAACTCTCTCCAGAAGTTCAGTGAGGATCTCTGAATGATCCAATGTTGACCTAAATGACTAATGATGATAAATACAATCCACCTGTGTGTAATCAAGTCTCCGTATAAATGCACCTGCACTGTGATAGTCTCAGAGGTCCGTTAAAAGCGCAGAGAGCATCATGAAGAACAAGGAACACACCAGGCAGGTCCGAGATACTGTTGTGAAGAAGTTTAAAGCCGGATTTGGATACAAAAAGATTTCCCAAGCTTTAAACATCCCAAGGAGCACTGTGCAAGCGATAATATTGAAATGGAAGGAGTATCAGACCACTGCAAATCTACCAAGACCTGGCCGTCCCTCTAAACTTTCAGCTCATACAAGGAGAAGACTGGTCAGAGATGCAGCCAAGAGGCCCATGATCACTCTGGATGAACTGCAGAGATCTACAGCTGAGGTGGGAGACTCTGTCCATAGGACAACAATCAGTCGTATATTGCACAAATCTGGCCTTTATGGAAGAGGGGCAAGAAGAAAGCCATTTCTTAAAGATATCCATAAAAAGTGTCGTTTAAAGTTTGCCACAAGCCACCTGGGAGACACACCAAACATGTGGAAGAAGGTGCTCTGGTCAGATGAAACCAAAATTGAACTTTTTGGCAACAATGCAAAACATAACGTTTGGCGTAAAAGCAACACAGCTCATCACCGTGAACACACCATCCCCACTGTCAAACATGGTGGTGGCAGCATCATGGTTTGGGCCTGCTTTTCTTCAGCAGGGACAGGGAAGATGGTTAAAATTGATGGGAAGATGGATGGAGCCAAATACAGGACCATTCTGGAAGAAAACCTGATGGAGTCTGCAAAAGACCTGAGACTGGGACAGAGATTTGTCTTCCAACAAGACAATGATCCAAAACATAAAGCAAAATCTACAATGGAATGGTTCAAAAATAAACATATCCAGGTGTTAGATTGGCCAAGTCAAAGTCCAGACCTGAATCCAATCGAGAATCTGTGGAAAGAACTGAAAACTGCTGTTCACAAATGCTCTCCATCCAACCTCACTGAGCTCGAGCTGTTTTGCAAGGAGGAATGGGAAAAAATTTCAGTCTCTCGATGTGCAAAACTGATAGAGACATACCCCAAGCGACTTACAGCTGTAATCGCAGCAAAAGGTGGCGCTACATAGTATTAACTTAAGGGGGCTGAATAAATTAGCATGCCCAATTTTTCAGTTTTTGATTTGTTAAAAAAGTTTGAAATATCCAATAAATGTCGTTCCACTTCATGATTGTGTCCCACTTGTTGTTGATTCTTCACAAAAAAATACAGTTTTATATCTTTATGTTTGAAGCCTGAAATGTGGCAAAAGGTCGCAAAGTTCAAGGGGGCCGAATACTTTTGCAAGGCACTGTATATCTACCTCCATCACTCCAGTATCCCTGTACAATGTTAATATGCTACTGATCCTGTATATAGTCACCTTCCCCCTATACATATCTACCTCCATCACTCCAGTATCCCTGTACATTGTTAATATGGTACTGGACCTATTAATTAAAGATGACATCATATTTATGGACCAGAAGAACATTATTTAAAGATACATAATATTTACAGTAGTGGTCAAACGTTTGGACACACCTACCCATTCAAGTTATGGTATACAGAAGACAGCCCTATTTGGTAAAAGACCAAGTTCGTATTATGGCAAGAACAGCTCATATAAGCAAAGAGAAACGACAGTCCATCATTACTTTAAGACATGAAGGTCAGTCAATACAGAACATTTCAAGAACTTTGAAAGATTCTTCAAGTACAAAAACCATCAAGTGCTATGATGAAACTGGCTCTCATGAGGAAATGAAGACCCAGAGTTACCTCTGCTGCAGAGGATAAATTCATTAGAGTTACCTGTCTCTCATGAGGACCGCCACAGGAAAGGAAGACCCAGAGTTGCATCTGCTGCAGAGGATAAGTTCATTAGAGTTAACTGCACCTTAGATTGCAGCCAAAATAAATGCTTCACAGAGTTCAAGTAACAGACACATCTCAACATCAACTATGCAGAGGAGTGTGCTTGAATCAGGCCTTCATGGTCAAATTGCTGCAAAGTGGCCGCTACTAAAGGACACCAATAAGAAGAGACTTGCTTGGGCCAAGAAACACGAGCAATGGACATTAGACCGGTGGAAATCTGTCCTTTGGTCTGACGAGTTCAAATTTGAGATTTTTGGTTCCAACCACCATGTCTTTTCGAGACAGAGTAGGTGAACGGATGATCTCCGCATGTGTATTTCCCACCGTGAAGCATGGAGGAGGAGGTGTGATGGTGTTGGGGTGCTTTGCTGGTGACACTGTCAGTGATTTATTTAGAATTCAAGGCACACTTAACCAGCATGGCTACCACAGCATTCTGCAGCGATACACCATCCCATCTGGTTTGTGCTTAGTGGGATTATCATTGGTTTTTCAACAGGACAATGACCCACAACACACCTCCAGGCTGTGTAATGGCTATTTGACCGAAAAGGAGAGTGATGGAGTGCTGCATCAGATGACCTGGCCTCCACAATCACCCGACCTCAACCCAATTGAGATAGTTTGGGATGAGTTTGACCGCAGAGTTAAGGAAAAGCAGCCAACAAGCGCTCAGCATAAGTGGGAACTCCTTCAAGACTGTTGAAAAAGCATTCCAGGTGAAACTGGTTGAGAGAATGCCAAGAGTGTGCAAAGCTGTCATCAAGGCAAAGGGTGGCTACTTTGAAGAATCTCAAAATCTAAAATATATTTTTGATTTGTTTAACACTTTTTTTGGTTACTACATGATTCCATGTGTGTTATTTTAATCATTTTTGATAACAGTCTTCACTGTTATTCTACAATGTAGCAAATAGTACAAAATAAAGAAAAACCTTGAATGAGTAGGTGTGTCCAAACTATTGACTGGTACTGTATATATATATAAATAAATAATAGTTTTGAACGGGTTAGGAGAGATTTTATAAAATGTACATTTTTTTGGTTGAATTTATACAAACAAGTAAAATGTATAGAAACAAACACAAGTAAAAACAAGAATATAAAAATATGAAAGTATTATCATTATTATTATTATTATATTAAGTATTGGTGCAGAAAATAATAAACCTTTTAAAAAGCATTTTAAAGTTACCGAGCAAAATCCAAAAAATATTTACAGAGTTTCTGTCTTCATTCATTATTAGTGTCCCAATGTGTCTTCAGTGATCAGAGTTTGAGCTCTTCGTGAAATCTCTGTAAAAAGAAGCAGATCAACAAGTCATTATTTTTGACAGAGACTTTACAAAAATCAAGCATGTCTGATTTCACCTCCAATATGAAGATGTGTTGTCTTAAATGGTTTCATTTTTGTCCTTGTTTCATTTTATGCAGTTCAGCAGCTCAGAAACATCAAAGACAAAGATGCTGTTTTGATGATCAAAACAAACGCTGTGCAAACAAGAAGAAATGGGTCAAGCAGATTGGTTTACTGCAGTTACCTCTCACCTATCACACAGAACTGATTGACAACAGCCTCCCTCTCACACAGAGCTGACTGACAACAGCCTCCCTCTCACACGGAGCTGACTGACAACAGCCTCCCTCTCCCACAGAGCTGACTGACAACAGCCTCCCTCTCACACAGAGCTGATTGACAACAGCCTCCCTCTCACACGGAGATGACTGACAACAGCCTCCCTCTCACACAGAGCTGACTGACAACAGCCTCCCTCTCCCACAGAGCTGACTGACAACAGCCTCCCTCTCACACAGAGCTGACTGACAACAGCCTCCCTCTCACACAGAGCTGACTGACAACAGCCTCCCTCTCACACGGAGCTGACTGACAACAGCCTCCCTCTCCCACAGAGCTGACTGACAACAGCATCCCTCTCACACAGAGCTGATTGACAACAGCCTCCCTCTCACACGGAGATGACTGACAACAGCCTCCCTCTCACACAGAGCTGACTGACAACAGCCTCCCTCTCCCACAGAGCTGACTGACAACAGCCTCCCTCTCACACAGAGCTGACTGACAACAGCCTCCCACTCCCACAGAGCTGACTGACAACAGCCTCCCTCTCACACAGAACTGATTGACAACAGCCTGCCTCTCACACAGAAGTGATTGACAACAGCCTCCCTCTCACACAGAACTGACTGACAACAGCCTCCCTCTCACACAGAACTGACTGACAACAGCCTGCCTCTCACACATAGGCTGCCAATTCGCACCCTATTCCATACATAGTGCACTACTTTTGACCAGGGCCCATATCTGGTCAAAAGTAGTGAAATATATAGGGAATATGGTCCAATGTAGTGCACTACATAGGGAATAGGGTGCTATTTGGGATGTAGCCGTTCAGAGATAAAATACCATGTTGACTCTACAGAGGTTATTCACAGACACAGAGACAGATATTCTGGTCTCTGGTCTCGAGGTCGACCGATTAAATCGGCGTGGCCGATTAATTCGGGCAGATTTGAAGTTTCCATAACAATCGGTAATCGGCATGATGGCAGATTAGATTACATTGTGTTCCACGAGGAGACTGCGTGGCAGGCTGACTACCTGTTACGCAAGTGCAGCAAGGAGCCAAGGTAAGGTGCTAGCATTAAACTTATCTTAGAAAAAACAATCAATCTTCACATAATCACTAGTTATCTACACATGGTTGATGATATTACTAGGTTAACTAGCTTGTCCTGCGTTGCATATAATCAATGCGGTTAATTTATCATCGAATCACAGCCAACTTCGCCAAACGGGGGATGATTTAACAAACACATTCATGGAAAAAAGCACAATCGTTGCATGAATGTACCTAACCATAAACATTAATGCCTTTCTTTAAATCAATACACAAGTATATATTTTTAAACCTGCATATTTAGTAAAAATAAATTCATGTTAGCAGGCAATATTAACCAGGTGAAATTGTGTCACTTCTCTTGCGTTCGTTGCACGCAGAGTCAGGGTATATGCGACAGTTTGGGCCGCCTGGCTCGTTACGAACTAATTTGCCAGAATTTGACGTAATTATGACACAACATTGAAGGTTGTACAATATAACAGCAATATTTAGACTGATGGATGCCACCCGTTAGATAAAATACTGAACGGTTCCGTATTTCACTGAAAGAACAAACGTTTTGTTTTCGAAATGATAGTTTCCAGATTTGACCATATTAATGACCAAAGGCTCGTATTTCTGTGTATATTATATTATAATTAAGTCTTTGATTTGATACTTGATAGAGCAGTCTGTCTGAGCGATGGTAGGCAGCAGCAGGCTCGTAAGCATTCATTTAAACTTTCCTGTGTTTGCCAGCAGCTCTTCGCTGTGCTTGAAACACCGCTCTGTTTATGACTTCAAGCCTATCAACTCCTGAGATTAGGCTGGCAATACTAAAGTACCCATTAGAACATCCAATAGTCAAAGGTATATGAAATACAAATGGTATAGAGAGAAATAGTCGACACGTCATAATTCCTATAATAACTACAACCTAAAACATATTAACTGGGAATATTGAAGAACTGGGAATACTGATCCATCAGCTTTCATATGTTCTCATGTTCTGAGCAAGGAACTTAAACGTTAGCTTTTTAACATGGCACATATTGCACTTTTACTTTCTTCTTCTTCAACACTTTGTTATGGCATTATTAAAACCAAATGTTTCATTATTTATTTGAGACTAAATTGTTTTTATGTATAATATTAAGTTATAATAAAAGTGTTCATTGTTCATTCAGTATTGTTGTAATTGTAATTATTACAAAAAAACACAGCCAAACTTGATTGTTTTTTTTTGCGGGGTGTATTGAGCGAAGTGAACTGATTTGAAGACAACGAGCAATGGCCTCATTGCGCACCAATAATATTAGCGAAGTTTCGTTGATTGACTGTATTTCTGCCCAATGACCACTGATCTTCTTGAAATCTAGCTTGGTAGATAGCCAATGAGCTGAGATAAACAGCAGTATGATATATAAATATATATATATAAAATACAAATAATATATATATATATACAAATCGGCAGATTCATCGGCTTTTTTTGGTCCTCCAATAAATCGGTATCGGCGTTGAAAAAATCAGAATCGATCGACCTCTACTCTGGTCAGAGACCACTGCCACTACTCTACTCTGGTCAGAGACCACTGCCGCTACTCTACTCTGGTCAGAGACCACTGCCACTACTCTACTCTGGTCAGAGACCACTGCCGCTACTCTACTCTGGTCAGAGACCACTGCCACTACTCTACTCTGGTCAGAGACCACTGCCACTACTCTACTCTGGTCAGAGACCACTGCCACTACTCTACTCTGGTCAGAGACCACTGCCGCTACTCTACTCTGGTCAGAGACCACTGCCGCTACTCTACTCTGGTCAGAGACCACTGCCACTACTCTACTCTGGTCAGAGACCACTGCCACTACTCTACTCTGGTCAGAGACCACTGCCGCTACTCTACTCTGGTCAGAGACCACTGCCACTACTCTACTCTGGTCAGAGACCACTGCCACTACTCTACTCTGGTCAGAGACCACTGCCGCTACTCTACTCTGGTCAGAGACCACTGCCACTACTCTACTCTGGTCAGAGACCACTGCCGCTACTCTACTCTGGTCAGAGACCACTGCCACTACTCTACTCTGGTCAGAGACCACTGCCGCTACTCTACTCTGGTCAGAGACCACTGCCGCTACTCTACTCTGGTCAGAGACCACTGCCACTACTCTACTCTGGTCAGAGACCACTGCCACTACTCTACTCTGGTCAGAGACCACTGCCGCTACTCTACTCTGGTCAGAGACCACTGCCACTACTCTACTCTGGTCAGAGACCACTGCCACTACTCTACTCTGGTCAGAGACCACTGCCGCTACTCTACTCTGGTCAGAGACCACTGCCGCTACTCTACTCTGGTCAGAGACCACTGCCACTACTCTACTCTGGTCAGAGACCACTGCCACTACTCTACTCTGGTCAGAGACCACTGCCACTACTCTACTCTGGTCAGAGACCACTGCCACTACTCTACTCTGGTCAGAGACCACTGCCACTACTCTACTCTGGTCAGAGACCACTGCCACTACTCTACTCTGGTCAGAGACCACTGCCGCTACTCTACTCTGGTCAGAGACCACTGCCACTACTCTACTCTGGTCAGAGACCACTGCCACTACTCTACTCTGGTCAGAGACCACTGCCGCTACTCTACTCTGGTCAGAGACCACTGCCACTACTCTACTCTGGTCAGAGACCACTGCCACTACTCTACTCTGGTCAGAGACCACTGCCGCTACTCTACTCTGGTCAGAGACCACTGCCACTACTCTACTCTGGTCAGAGACCACTGCCACTACTCTACTCTGGTCAGAGACCACTGCCGCTACTCTACTCTGGTCAGAGACCACTGCCACTACTCTACTCTGGTCAGAGACCACTGCCACTACTCTACTCTGGTCAGAGACCACTGCCACTACTCTACTCTGGTCAGAGACCACTGCCACTACTCTACTCTGGTCAGAGACCACTGCCACTACTCTACTCTGGTCAGAGACCACTGCCACTACTCTACTCTGGTCAGAGACCACTGCCACTACTCTACTCTGGTCAGAGACCACTGCCACTACTCTACTCTGGTCAGAGACCACTGCCACTACTCTACTCTGGTCAGAGACCACTGCCACTACTCTACTCTGGTCAGAGACCACTGCCACTACTCTACTCTGGTCAGAGACCACTGCCACTACTCTACTCTGGTCAGAGACCACTGCCACTACTCTACTCTGGTCAGAGACCACTGCCGCTACTCTACTCTGGTCAGAGACCACTGCCACTACTCTACTCTGGTCAGAGACCACTGCCGCTACTCTACTCTGGTCAGAGACCA
The DNA here is from genome assembly GCF_002021735.2 of Oncorhynchus kisutch. Classification (NCBI taxonomy): domain Eukaryota; kingdom Metazoa; phylum Chordata; class Actinopteri; order Salmoniformes; family Salmonidae; genus Oncorhynchus; species Oncorhynchus kisutch. Next base: position 49,347,958 of record NC_034199.2, read on the forward strand.
CTGCCACTACTCTACTCTGGTCAGAGACCACTGCCGCTACTCTACTCTGGTCAGAGACCACTGCCACTACTCTACTCTGGTCAGAGACCACTGCCGCTACTCTACTCTGGTCAGAGACCACTGCCACTACTCTACTCTGGTCAGAGACCACTGCCACTACTCTACTCTGGTCAGAGACCACTGCCGCTACTCTACTCTGGTCAGAGACCACTGCCACTACTCTACTCTGGTCAGAGACCACTGCCGCTACTCTACTCTGGTCAGAGACCACTGCCGCTACTCTACTCTGGTCAGAGACCACTGCCGCTACTCTACTCTGGTCAGAGACCACTGCCACTACTCTACTCTGGTCAGAGACCACTGCCGCTACTCTACTCTGGTCAGAGACCACTGCCACTACTCTACTCTGGTCAGAGACCACTGCCACTACTCTACTCTGGTCAGAGACCACTGCCGCTACTCTACTCTGGTCAGAGACCACTGCCACTACTCTACTCTGGTCAGAGACCACTGCCGCTACTCTACTCTGGTCAGAGACCACTGCCGCTACTCTACTCTAGTCAGAGACCACTGCCACTACTCTACTCTGGTCAGAGACCACTGCCACTACTCTACTCTGGTCAGAGACCACTGCCGCTACTCTACTCTGGTCAGAGACCACTGCCGCTACTCTACTCTGGTCAGAGACCACTGCCACTACTCTACTCTGGTCAGAGACCACTGCCACTACTCTACTCTGGTCAGAGACCACTGCCGCTACTCTACTCTGGTCAGAGACCACTGCCACTACTCTACTCTGGTCAGAGACCACTGCCACTACTCTACTCTGGTCAGAGACCACTGCCGCTACTCTACTCTGGTCAGAGACCACTGCCACTACTCTACTATGGTCAGAGACCACTGCCGCTACTCTACTCTGGTCAGAGACCACTGCCACTACTCTACTCTGGTCAGAGACCACTGCCACTACTCTACTCTGGTCAGAGACCACTGCCACTACTCTACTCTGGTCAGAGACCACTGCCGCTACTCTACTCTGGTCAGAGACCACTGCCACTACTCTACTCTGGTCAGAGACCACTGCCACTACTCTACTCTGGTCAGAGACCACTGCCGCTACTCTACTCTGGTCAGAGACCACTGCCACTACTCTACTATGGTCAGAGACCACTGCCGCTACTCTACTCTGGTCAGGCCACAGTGAGGAGCATGATGAGCCAAGGCAGAGTGAGTCGAAGACAGATGCTGGAAAAATGATTGACCAAGAATCATCAAGTTCTGTAGATTCTTGGGTTTGAAAGAATTGTCCCACAGGCCAACAGGACAGCAGGCAGACAACAGGACCACAAGCCAAGCAGGCAAGCAGGGAAGAAAGAAGGGAGGAGGGGAGTGGAAAGGAGGGGAGAGGAGAGGAGGTGGCAGGGAGGAGAGGAAGGGAGAAGAGGGGATGAGGTGAGAGGAGAAGGGAAAAGGAGGGAAGAGGGGAGTGGAAAGGAGGGGAGAGGAGGGGAGGAGAAGAGATGGCAGGGAGGAGGGAAGGGAAGAGGAGAGTTGGGGAGAGTGGGGGAGAGGGGAGGAGGGAGGTAAGGAGAGGGCGAGAGCAGAAGAGAGGAGAGGAGGGGAGGAGGTGAGAGGAGAGTGGAGAGGGAAGAGGAGAGGGGAGAAGGGGAAAGGAGGGATGGGAGAGGAGGGAGAGGGGAGAAGGGGAAAGGAGGGAGGGGAGAGGAGGGAGAGGGGAGAAGGGGAAAGGATGGAGGGGAGAGGGGAGAAGGGGAAAGGATGGAGGGGAGAGGAGGGAGAGGGGAGAAAGGGGAGGGTGGGCGACCGACAGCCAGTGGGCTTACCTGGGGTTGGGGCTGGGGAGGGGCTGGGAGGTGGTGGGTAGTGATAGATGGACCCCCCAACCCACAGTCAGGTGCTAAGAGAAAAGGGCATCAATACCTGCCGGGGTCAAGACCAGGGCCTGGAGGAGGTCAGAGAGCGAGACGATCCCCCCCACCACGTCATCTTTATCCACCAGCACGAGACGGTGGACCTGGGAGGAAGAGGAGAGAGGGTGAACCTGGAGGAAGAGGAGAGAGGGTAGAGGAAGAGGAGAGAGGGTGAACCTGGGAGGAAGAGGAGCGAGGGTGAACCTGGAGGAAGAGGAGAGAGGGTGAACCTAGAGGAAGAGGAGAGAGGGTAGAGGAAGAGGAGAGAGGGTGATCCTGGAGGAAGAGGAGAGAGGGTGAACCTGGGAGGAAGAGGAGTGAGGGTGAACCTGGAGGAAGAGGAGAGAGGGTGAACCTGGGAGGAAGAGGAGAGAGGGTGAACCTGGAGGAAGAGGATAGAGGGTGAACCAGGGAGGAAGGGGAGCGAGGGTGAACCTGGAGGAAGAGGAGAGAGGGTGAACCTGGGAGGAAGAGGAGCGAGGGTGAACCTGGAGGAAGAGGAGAGAGGGTGAACCTGGGAGGAAGAGGAGAGAGGGTGAACCTGGGAGGAAGAGGAGAGAGGGTGAACCTGGAGGAAGAGGAGAGAGGGTGAACCTGGGAGGAAGAGGAGAGAGGGTAGAGGAAGAGGAGAGAGGGTGAACCTGGGAGGAAGAGGAGCGAGGGTGGACCTGGAGGAAGAGGAGAGATGGTGAACCTGGAGGAAGAGGAGAGAGGGTGAACCTAGAGGAAGAGGAGAGAGGTTGAACCTGGAGGAAGAGGAGAAAGGGTTAACCTGGGAGGAAGAGGAGAGAGGGTGAACCTGGAGGAAGAGGAGAGAGGGTGAACCTGGGAGGAAGAGGAGAGAGGGTGAACCTGGGAGGAAGAGGAGAGAGGGTGAACCTGGAGGAAGAGGAGAGAGGGTGAACCTGGAGGAAGAGGAGAGAGGGTAGAGGAAGAGGAGAGAGGGTGAACCTGGGAGGAAGAGGAGAGAAGGTGAACCTGGGAGGAAGAGGAGAGAGGGTGAACCTGGAGGAAGAGGAGAGAAGGTGAACCTGGGAGGAAGAGGAGAGAGGGTGAACCTGGGAGGAAGAGGAGAGAGGGTGAACCTGGAGGAAGAGGAGAGAGGGTGAACCTAGAGGAAGAGGAGAGAGGGTGAACCTGGAGGAAGAGGAGAGAAGGTGAACCTGGGAGGAAGAGGAGAGAGGGTGAACCTGGAGGAAGAGGAGAGAGGGTGAACCTGGAGGAAGAGGAGAGAAGGTGAACCTGGGAGGAAGAGGAGAGAGGGTGGAAGAAGAGGAGAGCGTGTGGAAGAAGAGGTGAGAGGGTGGTAGAAGAGGAGCGAGGGTGGAAGAAGAGGAGCGAGGGTGGAAGAAGAGGAGGACTGGAAGAGACACAACAAATGGAACCCTATGTAGTTTATTACTTTGGACCAGAGTCAATAGGTATACTACTGTACTATATTATACTACTGTACTATATTATACTACAGTACTATATTATACTACTGTACTATATTATACTACAGTACTATACTATACTACTGTACTATATTATACTACTGTACTATATTATACTACTGTACTAGACTATACTACTGTACTATATTATACTACTGTACTATATTATACTACAGTACTATATTATACTACTGTACTAGACTATACTACTGTACTATATTATACTACTTTACTATATTATACTACTGTACTATATTATACTACTTTACTATATTATACTACTGTACTATATTATACTACTGTACTAGACTATACTACTGTACTATATTATACTACTGTACTAGACTATACTACTGTACTATATTATACTACTGTACTATATTATACTACTGTACTATATTATACTACTGTACTAGACTATACTACTGTACTATATTATACTACAGTACTATACTATACTACTGTACTATATTATACTACAGTACTATATTATACTACTGTACTACACTATACTACAGTACTATATTATACTACTTTACTATATTATACTACTGTACTATATTATACTACTGTACTAGACTATACTACTGTACTATATTATACTACTGTACTATATTATACTACTGTACTATATTATACTACAGTACTATATTATACTACTGTACTACACTATACTACAGTACTAGACTATAATACTGTACTATATTATACTACTGTACTATATTATACTACTGTACTATATTATACTACAGTACTATACTATACTACTGTACTATATTATACTACTGTACTATATTATACTACAGTACTATATTATACTACTGTACTAGACTATACTACTGTACTACACTATACTACAGTACTATATTATACTACTGTACTAGACTATACTACTGTACTACACTATACTACAGTACTATATTATACTACTGTACTGGACTATACTACTGTACTACACTATACTACAGTACTATATTATACTACTGTACTAGACTATACTACTGTACTAGACTATACTACTGTATTAGACTATACTACTGTACTACACTATACTACTGTACTAGACTATACTACTGTACTAGACTTTACTACTGTACTATAATATACTACTGTACTATATTATACTACTGTACTAGACTATACTACTGTACTATATTATACTACTGTACTATAATATACTACTGTACTATATTATACTACTGTACTACACTATACTACTGCACTAGACTATACTACTGTACTACGCTATACTACAGTACTATACTATACTACTGTACTATACTATACTACTGTACTAGACTATACTACTGCAATACACTATACTACAGTACTATACTATACTACTGTACTATACTATACTACTGTACTATAATATACTACCGTACTGTACTATACTACTGTACTACACCATACTACTCTACTACGCAATACTGCTGTACTATACTATACTACTGTACTATAATATACTACTGTACTATACTGCTGTACTATAATATACTACTGTACTATACTATACTACTGTACTATAATATACTACTGTAATATGCTATTGTACTATACTATACTGCTGTACTATACTATACTGCTGTACTATACTATGCTATACTACTGTACTATACTACTATACTATACTACTGTACTATGCTATACTACTGTACTATACTGCTGTACTATACTATGCTATACTACTGTACTATACTACTGTACTATACTACTGTACTATACTATCCTACTGTACTCTACTGTACTACTATACTATACTACTGTACTCTACTATGCTATACTACTGTACTATATACAGGACGGTGACAGGAGGGACACAGCGGGGACAGTACACCACGACCAGCAGGGAAACAACTTCAGTAGTCTTTACCTCTGCCTTAGCAATACGATCGATGATAGTCTCCAGAGTCTCGTGAGGGTAACACTTCAGCACCCCGTCCACACAGCAGGCCCTGCTACTGATCGCCTCCTGCATGGTCATGTTCAGGTTATTGTAGTTCTTCTGAGCGGCCAGATTCTACAGCAACACAGGGAGGTGGGGGGGGGGGGGGGGGGCAAATCCAAGGAACATTTCCCATGTGAATCATTTGCATGCTGTTTTCCTTCTCAATGCAGAGTTATTGACATGGTGCCACTTACAATCACATCAAACCTGGAGTACAGGGCCTTGATTTTCCCTGAAAACAGAAGACATACAGATAAGGCTGGCGTTCAAACTAGGGCTAAAGGGCTAATGCTAGTATTAGGCATTTAAACTAGGGCTAAAGGGCTAACGCTAGTATTAGGCATTTAAACTAGGGCTAAATGGCTAACCCTAGCATTAGGCATTTAAACTAGGGCTAAATGGCTAACACTAGCATTAGGCATTTAAACTAGTGCTAAAGGGCTAACCCTAGCATTAAGTGTTCAAACTTAAGCTAAAGAGCTAACCCTAGCATTTGTCATTCAAACTAAAGCTAAAGGGCTAACCCTAGCATTAAGTGTTCAAACTAAAGCTAAAGGGCTAACCCTAGCATTAAGTGTTTAAACTAAAGCTAAAGGGCTAACCCTAGCATTTGTCGTTCAAACTAAAGCTAAAGGGCTAACCCTAGCATTAGGCATTTAAACTAGGGCTAAAGGGCTAACCCTAGCATTAAGTGTTCAAACTAAAGCTAAAGGGCTAACCCTAGCAGTTGTCATTCAAACTAAAGCTAAAGAGCTAACCCTAGCATTAAGTGTTCAAACTAAAGCTAAAGAGCTAACCCTAGCATTTGTTGTTCAAACTAAAGCTAAAGAGCTAACCCTAGCATTTGTCGTTCAAACTAAAGCTAAAGAGCTAACCCTAGCATTAAGTGTTCAAACTAAAGCTAAAGGGCTAACCCTAGCATTAAGTGTTCAAACTAAAGCTAAAGGGCTAACCCTAGCATTTGTCATTCAAACTAAAGCTAAAGGGCTAACCCTAGCATTAAGTGTTCAAACTAAAGCTAAAGAGCTAACCCTAGCATTTGTCGTTCAAACTAAAGCTAAAGGGCTAACCCTAGCATTAGGCATTTAAACTAGGGCTAAAGGGCTAACCCTAGCATTAAGTGTTCAAACTAAAGCTAAAGGGCTAACCCTAGCATTTGTCATTCAAACTAAAGCTAAAGGGCTAACCCTAGCATTTGTCATTCAAACTAAAGCTAAAGGGCTAACCCTAGCATTAAGTGTTCAAACTAAAGCTAAAGGGCTAACCCTAGCATTAAGTGTTCAAACTAAAGCTAAAGAGCTAACCCTAGCAGTTGTCGTTCAAACTAAAGCTAAAGAGCTAACCCTAGCATTTGGCATCATAAAACAAAATAGCTCTAATTTTCCTAAATGTTAGTGGAAGTAAATGTTAAAGGTGTTTTCATCACTGAGGTGAAACCAGACACATACCCTCCTCATTGACCACTGGCAGAGCGGAGACCCTCCGCTGTACGAAGATGGCCAGGGCGTCGTACACCGTGTCTGTCTCCCGGACAGTAGCAATCTGTTTAAATGTTCCAATGTCCACCTCCTCAATTCTCTTCTGGAGGTACCGAGGCTTCGGGATCATGGTGCCCTGGGAGGAAAGAATGGCGCCAGAAAAAGTTTCTAGCCTGGTCCCAGATCAGTTTGAGATGTCTTGTCAACTCCTATATGGTCCTTGTCACAATGGCCATAGAAATTGGAAAGATATGTCAAAAAACAGATCTGGGACCAGGCTATCAAGTGTCCAGAATCATTACATGTTGTTTATCAGATAGGCTAATGTGAAAGAGGTTCTCACAAAGATATGCAGGAACTTGAGGATGCGTTTGTGGGTGAGGATGTGCAGGACGTTGCCAGATTCTGGGTCGATCACAGGCAGCCGATGGATCTTATACTTCAGCAGAGAATAGATGGCATCAAAAAGGCTGTAGAGAACAAGAGACGGGTTGTCCTGACAACGGCTTAGGAGTTGGCGAGACGGCACAAAGAAATGTGGGGACTAGGGGCTCGAGAAGGTAAGGCTGCAGAGGCACCGCTAGTTACCTGGAGTCAGGTGTGATACTGATCAGAGTATGGTTGGAGTACTTCAGCAATTCTTCTGGATCATGAAGCAGGAGGAGACACACAGAGAGAGAATATAAACAAGACTTTTAATCAATCAAATGTATTTCATAAAGCCTTCTTTATATTACAGCAATTGTTTCAAAGTGGTTTTATGGATACCTAGACTAAAACCCCAAGGGGATTCCATTGTGCCATCCATTTCTAGGTAGCTACAGGTTAACAGTCACCTCTACAGGTCTACAGTCACCTCTACAGGTCTACAGTCACCTCTACAGGTGGCTAGTCACCTCTACAGGTCTACAGTCACCTCTACAGGTATACAGTCACCTCTACAGGTATACAGTCACCTCTACAGGTCTACAGTCACCTCTACAGGTGGCTAGTCACCTCTACAGGTCTACAGTCACCTCTACAGGTCTACAGTCACCTCTACAGGTATACAGTCACCTCTACAGGTATACAGTCACCTCTACAGTCACCTCTACAGGTATACAGTCACCTCTAAAGATCTACAGTCACCTCTACAGGTCTACAGTCACCTCTACAGGTCTACAGTCACCTCTAAAGGTCTACAGTCACCTCTACAGGTCTATAGTCACCTCTACAGGTCTACAGTCACCTCTAAAGGTCTACAGTCACCTCTAAAGGTCTACAGTCACCTCTACAGGTCTATAGTCACCTCTACAGGTATACAGTCACCTCTACAGGTCTACAGTCACCTCTACAGTCACCTCTACAGGTCTATAGTCACCTCTACAGGTCTACAGTCACCTCTACAGGTCTACAGTCACCTCTACAGGTCTCTAGTCACATCTACAGGTTTATAGTCACCTCTACAGTCACCTCTACAGGTATACAGTCACCTCTACAGGTCTACAGTCACCTCTACAGGTCTATAGTCACCTCTACAGGTCTACAGTCACCTCTAAAGGTCTACAGTCACCTCTACAGGTCTATAGTCACCTCTACAGGTCTACAGTCACCTCTAAAGGTCTACAGTCACCTCTAAAGGTCTACAGTCACCTCTACAGGTCTATAGTCACCTCTACAGGTATACAGTCACCTCTACAGGTCTACAGTCACCTCTAAAGGTCTACAGTCACCTCTACAGGTCTACAGTCACCTCTACAGGTCTATAGTCACCTCTACAGGTATACAGTCACCTCTACAGGTCTACAGTCACCTCTACAGTCACCTCTACAGGTCTATAGTCACCTCTACAGGTCTACAGTCACCTCTACAGGTCTACAGTCACCTCTACAGGTCTACAGTCACCTCTACAGGTCTCTAGTCACATCTACAGGTTTATAGTCACCTCTACAGTCACCTCTACAGGTATACAGTCACCTCTACAGGTCTACAGTCACCTCTACGGGTCTATAGTCACCTCTACAGGTCTACAGTCACCTCTAAAGGTCTACAGTCACCTCTACAGGTCTATAGTCACCTCTACAGGTCTACAGTCACCTCTAAAGGTCTACAGTCACCTCTAAAGGTCTACAGTCACCTCTACAGGTCTATAGTCACCTCTACAGGTATACAGTCACCTCTACAGGTCTACAGTCACCTCTAAAGGTCTACAGTCACCTCTACAGGTCTCTAGTCACATCTACAGGTTTATAGTCACCTCTACAGTCACCTCTACAGGTCTATAGTCACCTCTACAGGTCTACAGTCAACTCTAAAGGTCTACAGTCACCTCTACAGGTCTACAGTCACCTCTACAGGCCTACAGTCACCTCTACAGGTATACAGTCACCTCTACAGGTCTACAGTCACCTCTACAGGTCTACAGTCACCTCTACAGGTCTACAGTCACCTCTAAAGGTCTACAGTCACCTCTACAGGTATACAGTCACCTCCACAGGATTATAGTCACCTCTACAGGTCTACAGTCACCTCTACAGGTCTACAGTCACCTCTACAGGTCTACAGTCACCTCTACAGTCACCTCTACAGGTCTACAGTCACCTCTACAGGTATACAGTCACCTCTACAGGTCTACAGTCACCTCTACAGGTTTATAGTCACCTCTACAGTCACCTCTACAGGTGTATAGTCACCTCTACAGGTTTTTAGTCACCTCTACAGGTTTATAGTCACCTCTACAGTCTTCTATCTTGTGCTCCTCCAGTTCGTAGATCTCTACCTGGAAGACACAAGTGTACAGCAGGAGGTTTATCTCTCCAGGGACAGGGTTGGAGTTAAAATCTCCAGGAGGGTATCTCTCCAGGAACAGGGTTAGAGAGCCCTGGTATATCATGTGAGACACACATAGATATACCATACAACACAGCGGTATACTGTGTGAGACTAGTGTCTAGTGAGACATTAGCAGGGTCCTATATAACTTCTACTTCTGTGGTCCTGCATTATGATGAGCTCCAGTAATCTGGATGCCAGGTCCAACAACAACAGATCACTCACCAGAGGAGACTGCCAATACCGGTGGAGAATGTTGATAAAGTCTGTGATGGTCAGCATACCTGGAAGGTACAGGGAAAGAACAAAGCTTTAAATGGGATACAGGGAAAGAACAAAGCTTTAAATGAGATACAGGGAAAGAACAAAGCTTTAAATGGGATACAGGGAAAGAACAAAGCTTTAAATGGGATACAGGGAAAGAACAAAGCTTTAAATGGGATACAGGGAAAGAACAAAGCTTTAAATGGGATACAGGGAAAGAACAAAGCTTTAAATGGGATACAGGGAAAGAACAAAGCTTTAAATGGGACAGACAGACAGACAGGCAGGCAGATAGACAGACAGACAGGCAGACAGACAGACAGAGATAGACAGACCGACAGACAGACAGACAGACAGACAGACAGACAGACAGACAGACAGACAGACAGACAGACAGACAGAGATAGACAGACAGACAGACAGACAGACAGAGATAGACAGACAGACAGACAGACAGACAGAGACAGACAGACAGACAGACAGACAGGTTCAATCATCTGGTGAGCTCCTGTATGAGGGCCCGTTGACATTCTCAGTGGTGTAGCTGTGTATAAATAACCACAGAAAGGGTGCAGGGGATTATAGGATTCTGTCCCAGACGACACACTATTCCCTATATAGTACACTTCTTTGACGAGGGAACAGGGTGCCGTTTGGGATGCAGAATAGAGTCCCACTAGACACTGGAGCTCAGGTGCTGTACTATAGTTAGATCTCTGGCACCAAATTCTGCAGAGGGGATGGATCTGGCTCTAACCCAGAAAACACCCCAGGGCTAAGGTCCAAATGGAATCCCATTCCCTATATAGTGTGCAGGGCCCCTGGTCAAAAGTAGTGCACTAACGTAGGGAATACGGTGTTCATTTTGGGACGCAGCCCTAATCCAGAAACCAGACCAGCCGGGTGGGAAGGGTGGAACGGACCCGGCCCACTTGCCTTTCAAAGGTTTCTTGAAAGGCCACCCAGCAGCGACCCAGCATGGAGCCAGCATGGAGCCAGCATTGGTCTAGCTAATTGATGATCTGCATTTAATCATATCAACACCCCTGTTTATAACCCTCCCAGAGACAAGGAGGGATGTTTAGTAGCCTCATAAGGGATTTATATATTTATAAAATACTTATTCACAGGAAACACAGTTAGACGTGAATACAGAGAGACATGTAACCAAAACCGCAGATACGTCACACACATACACAGCAGTAACTTACACCTTTTCAAACCATCCGTCACTTACTTTATGGTTCAACTACCTACGGTCTAATTTCAGGGACCCTAACCTCTGAACCCAGACAGTCGCCTAGCTGATCCCCAAGCAGGGGAAGCGGAGTTGGGTTGTTGGGGTTTAAGAGGAATGCTGCATTGATATTACGGGGTGTCTGTCTGTAATCTGAGTCTAAACTCATAGCTGACCCATTGGACTTTAAAGGTTAGATGCCAGATTGGGAAATGCTCGGGTTCCAGGTTACCTTACCTACAAAACACTGCAGCTTGTTATCCCACAGCGGCGCCGCCCGAACACCGTTCGCCACCAGAGCAAAGAAAGCTTTTTTTACCTGAAACACACAAAAAAAACACAGAAACTCTGATACGCTGGTCGTGTTGGGTGTCTGGTCGCTCATTGGTCGTGTTGGGTGTCTGGTCGCTCATTGGTCGTGTTGGGTGTCTGGTCGCTCATTGGTCGTGTTGGGTGTCTGGTCGCTCATTGGTCGTGTTGGGTGTCTGGTCGCTCATTGGTCGTGTTGGGTGTCTGGTCGCTCATTGGTCGTGTTGGGTGTCTGGTCGCTCATTGGTCGTGTTGGGTGTCTGGTCGCTCATTGGTCGTGTTGGGTGTCTGGTCGCTCATTGGTCGTGTTGGGTGTCTGGTCGCTCATTGGTCGTGTTGGGTGTCTGGTCGCTCATTGGTCGTGTTGGGTGTCTGGTCGCTCATTGGTCGTGTTGGGTGTCTGGTCGCTCATTGGTCGTGTTGGGTGTCTGGTCGCTCATTGGTCGTGTTGGGTGTCTGGTCGCTCATTGGTCGTGTTGGGTGTCTGGTCGCTCATTGGTCGTGTTGGGTGTCTGGTCGCTCATTGGTCGTGTTGGGTGTCTGGTCGCTCATTGGTCGTGTTGGGTGTCTGGTCGCTCATTGGTCGTGTTGGGTGTCTGGTCGCTCATTGGTCGTGTTGGGTGTCTGGTCGCTCATTGGTCGTGTTGGGTGTCTGGTCGCTCATTGGTCGTGTTGGGTGTCTGGTCGCTCATTGGTCGTGTTGGGTGTCTGGTCGCTCATTGGTCGTGTTGGGTGTCTGGTCGCTCATTGGTCGTGTTGGGTGTCTGGTCGCTCATTGGTCGTGTTGGGTGTCTGGTCGCTCATTGGTCGTGTTGGGTGTCTGGTCGCTCATTGGTCGTGTTGGGTGTCTGGTCGCTCATTGGTCGTGTTGGGTGTCTGGTCGCTCATTGGTCGTGTAGGGTGTCTGGTCGCTCATTGGTCGTGTTGGGTGTCTGGTCGCTCATTGCTATGTTGCAAAGACATTTCAGCGATTCCAATTTAAGACAAAAAAAAAGGTTTTATGACCCATTAAATAAACAATTTATTAAAATATCTGCTATTTAGCAGACGATTCTATCCAATGTAACTCACAGACATACGTGCATACGGGTGGTGCCTCTGGGAATTAAACCCACGAAAAAACATCGCAGTGTTGAAGTTGAGCTTTTGGATGTACCTGCAAGGTGGTGTCGAAGATGACCAGTTTGGAGCTGGTTGGAATGGCGTCATAGCAGCAGTGGTTCCTCATGAACTTGGTGTAGACATTGGCATCTGGGGCCGAGGCTGGGGCTGCAGGGAGGAACAGGGGTGGAGCACCCTGCCACAGGTCCGTCAGTGTCCTGACACAGGGCTTCTCTAACCTCACCCCGAAAAAAACCTTAACCCTTAACCCCCCCCCGCCCCAACCATGGATTTGATCCATTCCAGAGCCAGTATGTCAACAAATCGTCAAGCCCTAGGTTATGTTAATCAGGTAGTTCAGGGTTAGAACAAAAAAAAAACTGTGCAACCTTGGTGGGTCCCAGAGAAGAGGGTTCAGATCCACTGTCCTAACACACTCTCAGAGAGGCTTTTTCACACTACCGAGCCAAACCGAACCAGGCCAAGCCAAACCAAGGTGTACTGAACTGGCCTGGTTGGTTACACATCCACCGTAGCAGCTGGGACCGGACAATGTGAAATATGAGTGGAGCCAGGACAGGTCGGTTCTGTCGGCACGGTAGAACCAGGACAGGTCGGTTTGTGTCAGCACGGTAGAACCAGGACATGTTGGTTTGTTTCGGCACGGTAGAACCAGGACAGGTTGGTTTGTTTCGGCACGGTAGAGCAAGGACAGGTTGGTTCTGTCGGCACGGTAGAGCCAGGACAGGTTGGTTCTGTCAGCACGGTAGAACCAGGACATGTTGGTTTGTTTCGGCACGGTAGAACCAGGACAGGTTGGTTCTGTCGGCACGGTAGAGCCAGGACAGGTTGGTTCTGTCAGCACGGTAGTGTGAAAAGGTCTGTCTGGTATAGCAGCAATACAACAGTATGGATACAACAACACACACACACACACACACTAAACACATGAGAGTTACCTATGTCCTTCATAGTGAGACCATCCATGAAGGGGACCTGCACGAAGACAGAAGATTCTATAATTACTTGTTCTTCAACTCCCAATGCGTGTCTGTGTGAGTTTCACGTCATTTGAGTTACATTTCTGGGTTGAAGATGCATATCTGCATATCTGATGGGAACAGAATATCTCACAGTAGAGCTCACAGACTATCTCACAGTAGAGCTCACAGAATATCTCACAGTAGAGCTCACAGAATATCTCACAGAGTAGAACTCACAGAGTAGAACTCACAGTGTAGAACTCACAGAGTAGATCTCACAGAGTAGAACTCACAGCGTAGATCTCACAGAGTAGAACTCACAGAGTAGATCTCACAGTGTAGAACTCACAGAGTAGATCTCACAGTGTAGAACTCACAGAGTAGATCTCACAGAGTAGAACTCACAGAGTAGAACTCACAGTGTAGAACTCACAGAGTAGATCTCACAGAGTAGAACTCACAGAGTAGATCTCACAGAGTAGAACTCACAGAGTAGAACTCACAGTGTAGAACTCACAGAGTAGATCTCACAGAGTAGAACTCACAGCGTAGATCTCACAGAGTAGAACTCACAGAGTAGATCTCACAGTGTAGAACTCACAGAGTAGATCTCACAGAGTAGAACTCACAGAGTAGATCTCACAGAGTAGAACTCACAGAGTAGATCTCACAGACATTACCCAGTCATTAAAAACATGGATACATGGGTTTTAAGTAAGAAGCAACATAACAGTGACTTATTTATATAGATGTGCAATACTGTGATATGTACTGTATGTACTGTATGTACTGTATGTACTGTATGTACTGTATGTACTGTATGTACTGTATGTACTGTATGCCAACTCATATGGTGTGTTGTAAGGACATACATTGTGCTTAGTTTAATAACTGTAAAGCAGTCAGGTGTGAGGGTTGCCACACAGGGCCAGGAAGCTAAATACAAAACAAGAGCTTGTCAACACTGTCAACAGAATGCCTTGACACATATCAAGCAGGGACTGAGAGCTACAAACAAAAGGAATGTATTGGGGTAGAACGACACAGGGTCTTAGCAACAGCTAACTGTTAGCTAACAGCTAAGTCATTTAGAGCCCGTTCCAGTTCTCTGAACTATGTCCCCCCCAAAAATTAATGTTGTTCTAGATTTTCTAGATTTTCATATAAACCTTGTCTTCTTCTGCTCTGAGGCAAGCCAATGTCTTCATGAAAAGGGTGAGAGAAAAATGAGTGAAGTATTTGGCTTCGCGGCTTGCAATTCTCTGGAGACCGGGATTGTGACGCTTGGCACTTCTACACTTGAGGTTAGAAGATGTAGGCTACGGTATCAACTTTGATAAGATTTCACAACGTGCTAACAGTTCAACAACAACAACAACAAGTATATCTATTTACAACAGTCTACTGTACTGGTGTCGTCTACCACTGTAGCAGACCTAGATTCTCTTCAGTTCCTAAACATCCATGTAGGCGTGCAGCTGTCGTAAAACCTGTTTAACACAGGTGAGAATGTTCTGCTTCATTGCCTTACCTCATGGGAAGACTCCATGGCTCTGAGGCTGAAGAGAGGAGAGGCTGGGCTGGAGAGAGGGAGAGGAGTGGACGGAGCAGGCTGAGAGAGAGACGGTTTTACTGGGGCTGCTCGTGTCACCTCCTGAGCATGATCCAACTGTGCTCCAGTCCCTGGGAGCAGCGGGGACTAAATTGGGAGCGGACTGTTGCAAGAGGGAGACTGTCAGAGGGAAGGGGGGGAATAACAGATGTGTGTGTGTGTGTGTGTGTGTGTGTGTGTGTGTGTGTGTGTGTGTGTGTGTGTGTGTGTGTGTGTGTGTGTGTGTGTGTGTGTGTGTGTGTGTGTGTGTGTATACAAGTCCGTAGACCAGCCCTGCAATAAAAAGGGCAAGAAAGGCTACAGGGTTAGCAGCAGGCAAGGAGATCAGTGCTGCTGAGACAGACAGGGACAGGCAGAGACAGACAGAGACAGACAGAGACAGACAGAGATAGGCAGAGACAGACAGAGATAGGCAGAGACAGGCAGAGACAGGCAAAAGGCAGCAGTGACTCAGCTTTAGACAGGTGCTGTAGAGACAGACAGAGACAGGCAGAGACAGACAGAGACAGGCAGAGAAAGGCAGAGACAGACAGAGACAGGCAGAGACAGGCAAGAAGCAGCAGTGACTCAGCTTTAGACAGGTGCTGCAGAGACAGGCAGAGACAGGCATTGATCCAGATGGTATTGGTGTTCGTTTTGTCTACCTGCATTTCTTAAAAGTGTATTAAAATAAACAACTTAGCGATTACATTCACTATCAGTTTTAAAAAGCAAGTGTTTTGGCATCATTACGTTTGCTAAAAGCCGATTGAAGCTGCTTAAACTAAATGTTAAAGGACATAACTAATATCTGATCAAGCTATTTAGAAATGAGTAGATCAATCAAACAATAGAACCTGGAAAACTAAACATGTGAAGTTCAACACTACAGAAAAATAACGCTCAGTAAAATGAAACTGAAAGCTGACAACGAAAATGAAAAAAGCGATGACTGTGCAACAACTGATGTCCTCTTCAACACGTCTTACTTTGTAACTTGTATGGCAGCCTCCTCGGGTGTTAGAAGTTCCCTGCCATGACAGATGAAGTTATTTATACCTACCGTGACCTGACGCTTGTGTGCCCAGTGCCAAATGGCACCCTTTTAGCTATGTAGTGGGATAGTGCTCTGGTCCAAAGTAGAGCACTATATTAGAGCACTATATAGAGATTAGGGTGCATATTGAGACTCATCAACACTGTAATATCCCTGTCTCACTCACCAGGACATGGAATGGCACCGCAGAAGCAACTGGACAGGTTTATGTGGCACTGAAAAATACAGAATACAAAAAAATGCTTAAATATAATTATTGAAATAAATTATTATTATTATATTTTTTTTTACCTTTGACATATTTGAAGGACATCATTTAATAGGACTCAGAGGCTGCATTTGCACAGACCCACCGGGAAGCCAACTTAACAAAAAGGAGGGAAATTAACATTTGAAAAGATGATGCCCACAACGTACCCACAGCATACCCACAGCGTACCCACAGCGTACCCACAGCGTACCCACAGCGTACCCACAGCGTACCCACAGCGATTGAAGTCAATAAGCCAATAGTGTTCCTCCACTATGAGATGGCCTGTTCCTCCACTATGAGATGGCGTGTTCCTCCTATGAGATGGCGTGTTCCTCCACTATGAGATGGCGTGTTCCTCCACTATGAGATGGCGTGTTCCTCCACTATGAGATGGCGTGTTCCTCCACTATGAGATGGCGTGTTCCTCCACTATGAGATGGCGTGTTCCTCCACTATGAGATGGCGTGTTTCTCCACTATGAGATGGCGTGTTTCTCCACTATGAGATGGCGCGTTTCTCCACTATGAGATGGCGTGTTCCTCCACTATGAGATGGCGTGTTCCTCCACTATGAGATGGCGTGTTCCTCCACTATGAGATGGCGTGTTCCTCCACTATGAGATGGCGTGTTCCTCCACTATGAGATGGCGTGTTCCTCCACTATGAGATGGCGTGTTCCTCCACTATGAGATGGTGTGTTCCTCCACTATGAGATGGCGTGTTCCTCCACTATGAGATGGTGTGTTCCTCCACTATGAGATGGCGTGTTCCTCCACTATGAGATGGCGTGTTCCTCCACTATGAGATGGCGTGTTCCTCCACTATGAGATGGCGTGTTCCTCCACTATGAGATGGCGTGTTCCTCCACTATGAGATGGCGTGTTCCTCCACTATGAGATGGCGTGTTCCTCCACTATGAGATGGCGTGTTCCTCCACTATGAGATGGCGTGTTCCTCCACTATGAGATGGCGTGTTCCTCCACTATGAGATGGCGTGTTCCTCCACTATGAGATGGCCTGTTCCTCCACTATGAGATGGCGTGTTCCTCCACTATGAGATGGCGTGTTCCTCCACTATGAGATGGCGTGTTCCTCCACTATGAGATGGCGTGTTCCTCCACTATGAGATGGCGTGTTCCTCCACTATGAGATGGCCTGTTCCTCCACTATGAGATGGCGTGTTCCTCCACTATGAGATGGCGTGTTCCTCCACTATGAGATGGCGTGTTCCTCCACTATGAGATGGCGTGTTCCTCCACTATGAGATGGTGTGTTCCTCCACTATGAGATGGCGTGTTCCTCCACTATGAGATGGCGTGTTCCTCCCTATGAGATGGCGTGTTCCTCCACTATGAGATGGCGTGTTCCTCCACTATGAGATGGCGTGTACCTCCACTATGAGATGGCGTGTTCCTCCACTATGAGATGGCGTGTTCCTCCACTATGAGATGGCCTGTTGCATCACTATGAGATGGCGTGTTCCTCCACTATGAGATGGCGTGTACCTCCACTATGAGATGGCCTGTTGCATCACTATGAGATGGCGTGTTCCTCCACTATGAGATGGCCTGTTGCATCACTATGAGATGGCGTGTTCCTCCACTATGAGATGGCCTGTTCCTCCACTATGAGATGGCGTGCTAATACTTTTCAGTTTGAGTCTTACTGGATGGAATGCTGCCACCCACCAGCAAGGCTGTTAATTCATCAGAAACACCTGCTAAAATTCTTCCCCCTTTGCAAGTAGCGACTGAGCTGAGCCAAACAGATTTTCACTGAAGCCAAACACTTGGCCGCTTGAGAAAATTAAAACTCGGATGTTGTTGCACCACTTTTTCTACCAGAAAATAACACATAAGCCATCTGAATAAAAAAAAATATATAAATATATATATATTCATCTGATCACTTTATAAATGGAATAAATGAGTGATATGATTGCACTTTGCAACCCTGCTCCCCCGTCGCACCAAGATGATTGGTTTAGACCACTAAAGGGTTGGTTCATGACTACACACTCCCCCCCCCGCCCCCCCCACACCACCCCACCTCTCTTCTGAGCTGCTGCTACTCTGTTATTATCTATGCATAGTCACTTTAATAACTCTACCTACATGTACGTAATTACCTCGACACCGGTGCACCCCGCACAAAGACTCTGTACCGGTACCCCCTGTATATAGCCTCCACATTGACTCTGTACCAGTACACCCTGTATATAGCCTCCACATTGACTCTGTACCGGTACCCCCTGTATATAGCCTCCACATTGACTCTGTACCGTAATACCCTGTATATAGCCTCCACATTGACTCTGTACCGTAACACCCTGTATATAGCCTCCACATTGACTCTGTACCGGTACCCCCTGTATATAGCTTCCACATTGACTCTGTACCGGTACCCCCTGTATATAGCCTCCACATTGACTCTGTATCATAATACCCTGTATATAGCCTCCACATTGACTCTGTACCGGTACCCCCTGTATATAGCCTCCACATTGACTCTGTACCATAATACCCTGTATATAGACTCCACATTGACTCTGTACCAGTACCCCCTGTATATAGCCTCCACATTGACTCTGTACCGGTACCCCCTGTATATAGCCTCCACATAGACTCTGTACCGGTACCCCCTGTATATAGCCTCCACATTGACTCTGTACCGGTACCCCTTGTATATAGCCTCCACATTGACTCTGTAATGGTACCACCTGTATATAGCCTCCACATTGACTCTGTACCGGTACCCCCTGTATATAGCCTCCACATTGACTCTGTACCAGTACCCCCCTGTATATAGCCTCCACATTGACTCTGTACCGGTACCCCCTGTATATAGTCTCCACATTGACTCTGTACTGGTATTTCGTCTCCACATTGACTCTGTACCGTAATACCCTGTATATAGCCTCCACATTGACTCTGTACCGTAATACCCTGTATATAGCCTCCACATTGACTCTGTACGGTAATACCCTGTATATAGCCTCCACATTGACTCTGTACCGGTACCCCCTGTATATAGCCTCCACATTGACTCTGTACCGGTACCCCCTGTATATAGCCTCCACATTGACTCCAGCATTTCACTGTGAGGTCTACTACACCTGTTGTATTCAGCATTTCACTGTGATGTCTACTACACCTGTTGTATTCAGCATTTCACTGTAGGGTCTACTACACCTGTTGTATTCAGCATTTCACTGTAAGGTCTACTACACCTGTTGTATTCAGCATTTCACTGTAAGGTCTACTACACCTGTTGTATTCAGCATTTCACTGTAAGGTCTACTACACCTGTTGTATTCAGCATTTCACTGTAAGGTCTACTACACCTGTTGTATTCAGCATTTCACTGTAAGGTCTACTACACCTGTTGTATTCAGCATTTCACTGTAAGGTCTATGACACCTGTTGTATTCAGCATTTCACTGTAAGGTCTACTACACCTGTTGTATTCAGCATTTCACTGTGAGGTCTACTACACCTGTTGTATTCATTATTTCACTATAAGGTCTACTACACCTTTTGTATTCAGCATTTCACTGTAAGGTCTACCACACCTGTTGTATTCAGCATTTCACTGTAAGGTCTACTACACCTGTTGTATTCAGCATTTCACTGTAAGGTCTACTACACCTGTTGTATTCAGCATTTCACTGTAAGGTCTACTACACCTGTTGCATTCATCATTTCACCGTAAGGTCTACTACACCTGTTGTATTCAGCATTTCACTGTAAGGTCTACTACACCTGTTGTATTCAGCATTTCACTGTGAGGTCTACTACACCTGTTGTATTCAGCATTTCACTGTGATGTCTACTACACCTGTTGTATTCGGCATTTCACTGTAAGGTCTATTACACCTGTTGTATTCAGCATTTCACTGTGAGGTCTACTACACCTGTTGTATTCAGCATTTCACTGTAAGGTGCACTACACCTGTTGTATTCAGCATTTCACTGTAAGGTCTACTACACCTGTTGTATTCAGCATTTCACTGTAAGGTCTACTACACCTGTTGTATTCAGCATTTCACTGTGAGGTCTACTACACCTGTTGTATTCAGCATTTCACTGTGAGGTCTACTACACCTGTTGTATTCAGCATTTCACTGTAAGGTCTACTACACCTGTTGTATTCAGCATTTCACTGTAAGGTCTACTATACCTGTTGTATTCAGCATTTCACTGTAAGGTCTACTACACCTGTTGTATTCAGCATTTCACTGTGAGGTCTACTACACCTGTTGTATTCAGCATTTCACTGTAAGGTCTACTACACCTGTTGTATTCAGCATTTCACTGTAAGGTCTACTACACCTGTTGTATTCAGCATTTCACTGTGAGGTCTAATACACCTGTTGTATTCAGCATTTCACTGTAAGGTCTACTACACCTGTTGTATTCAGCATTTCACTGTGAGGTCTAATACACCTGTTGTATTCAGCATTTCACTGTAAGGTCTACTACACCTGTTGTATTCAGCATTTCACTGTAAGGTCTACTACACCTGTTGTATTCAGCATTTCACTGTAAGGTCTACTACACCTGTTATATTCAGCATTTCACTGTAAGGTCTACTACACCTGTTGTATTCAGCATTTCACTGTAAGGTCTACTACACCTGTTATATTCATCATTTCACTGTAAGGTCTACTACACCTGTTGTATTCAGCATTTCACTGTAAGGTCTACTACACCTGTTGTATTCAGCATTTCACTATAAGGTCTACTACACCTGTTGTATTCAGCATTTCACTGTAAGGTCTACTACACCTGTTGTATTCAGCATTTCACTGTGAGGTCTACTACACCTGTTGTATTCAGCATTTCACTGTGAGGTCTACTGCACCTGTTGTATTCAGCATTTCACTGTAAGGTCTACTACACCTGTTGCATTCATCATTTCACCGTAAGGTCTACTTCACCTGTTGTATTCGGCATTTCACTGTAAGGTCTATTACACCTGTTGTATTCAGCATTTCACTGTGAGGTCTACTACACCTGTTGTATTCAGCATTTCACTGTAAGATGCACTACACCTGTTGTATTCAGCATTTCACTGTAAGGTCTACTACACCTGTTGTATTCAGCATTTCACTGTAAGGTCTACTACACCTGTTGTATTCAGCATTTCACTGTGAGGTCTACTACACCTGTTGTATTCAGCATTTCACTGTGAGGTCTACTACACCTGTTGTATTCAGCATTTCACTGTAAGGTCTACTACACCTGTTGTATTCAGCATTTCACTGTAAGGTCTACTACACCTGTTATATTCATCATTTCACTGTAAGGTCTACTACACCTGTTGTATTCAGCATTTCACTGTAAGGTCTACTACACCTGTTGTATTCAGCATTTCACTATAAGGTCTACTACACCTGTTGTATTCAGCATTTCACTGTAAGGTCTACTACACCTGTTGTATTCAGCATTTCACTGTGAGGTCTACTACACCTGTTGTATTCAGCATTTCACTGTGAGGTCTACTGCACCTGTTGTATTCAGCATTTCACTGTAAGGTCTACTACACCTGTTGCATTCATCATTTCACCGTAAGGTCTACTACACCTGTTGTATTCGGCATTTCACTGTAAGGTCTATTACACCTGTTGTATTCAGCATTTCACTGTGAGGTCTACTACACCTGTTGTATTCAGCATTTCACTGTAAGATGCACTACACCTGTTGTATTCAGCATTTCACTGTAAGGTCTACTACACCTGTTGTATTCAGCATTTCACTGTAAGGTCTACTACACCTGTTGTATTCAGCATTTCACTGTGAGGTCTACTACACCTGTTGTATTCAGCATTTCACTGTGAGGTCTACTACACCTGTTGTATTCAGCATTTCACTGTAAGGTCTACTACACCTGTTGTATTCAGCATTTCACTGTAAGGTCTACTATACCTGTTGTATTCAGCATTTCACTGTAAGGTCTACTACACCTGTTGTATTCAGCATTTCACTGTGAGGTCTACTACACCTGTTGTATTCAGCATTTCACTGTATGGTCTACTACCTGTTGTATTCAGCATTTCACTGTAAGGTCTACTACACCTGTTGTATTCAGCATTTCACTGTAAGGTCTACTACACCTGTTGTATTCAGCATTTCACTGTGAGGTCTACTACACCTGTTGTATTCAGCATTTCACTGTAAGGTCTACTACACCTGTTATATTCATCATTTCACTGTAAGGTCTACTACACCTGTTGTATTCAGCATTCACTGTAAGGTCTACTACACCTGTTGTATTCAGGATTTCACTATAAGGTCTACTACACCTGTTGTATTCAGCATTTCACTGTAAGGTCTACTACACCTGTTGTATTCAGCATTTCACTGTGAGGTCTACTACACCTGTTGTATTCAGCATTTCACTGTAAGGTCTACTACACCTGTTGTATTCAGCATTTCACTGTAAGGTCTACTACACCTGTTGTATTCAGCATTTCACTGTGAGGTCTACTACACCTGTTATATTCAGCATTTCACTGTGAGGTCTACTACACCTGTTGTATTCAGCATTTCACTGTGAGGTCTACTACACCTGTTGTATTCAGCGTTTCACTGTAAGGTCTACTACACCTGTTTGTATTCAGCATTTCACTGTAAGGTCTACTACACCTGTTGTATTCAGCATTTCACTGTGAGGTCTACTACACCTGTTATATTCAGCATTTCACTGTGAGGTCTACTACACCTGTTGTATTCAGCATTTCACTGTGAGGTCTACTACACCTGTTGTATTCAGCATTTCACTGTGAGGTCTACTACACCTGTTGTATTCAGCATTTCACTGTAAGGTCTACTACACCTGTTGTATTCAGCATTTCACTGTAAGGTCTACTACACCTGTTGTATTCAGCATTTCACTGTATGGTCTACTACACCTGTTGTATTCAGCATTTCACTGTAAGGTCTACTACACCTGTTGTATTCAGCATTTCACTGTAAGGTCTACTACACCTGTTGTATTCAGCATTTCACTGTGAGGTCTACTACACCTGTTGTATTCAGCATTTCACTGTGAGGTCTACTACACCTGTTGTATTCAGCATTTCACTGTAAGGTCTACTACACCTGTTATATTCATCATTTCACTGTAAGGTCTACTACACCTGTTGTATTCAGCATTTCACTGTAAGGTCTACTACACCTGTTGTATTCAGCATTTCACTGTAAGGTCTACTACACCTGTTGTATTCAGCATTTCACTGTGAGGTCTACTACACCTGTTGTATTCAGCATTTCACTGTGAGGTCTACTACACCTGTTGTATTCAGCATTTCACTGTAAGGTCTACTACACCTGTTATATTCATCATTTCACTGTAAGGTCTACTACACCTGTTGTATTCAGCATTTCACTGTAAGGTCTACTACACCTGTTGTATTCAGCATTTCACTATAAGGTCTACTACACCTGTTGTATTCAGCATTTCACTGTAAGGTCTACTACACCTGTTGTATTCAGCATTTCACTGTGAGGTCTACTACACCTGTTGTATTCAGCATTTCACTGTAAGGTCTACTACACCTGTTGTATTCAGCATTTCACTGTAAGGTCTACTACACCTGTTGTATTCAGCATTTCACTGTGAGGTCTACTACACCTGTTATATTCAGCATTTCACTGTGAGGTCTACTACACCTGTTGTATTCAGCATTTCACTGTGAGGTCTACTACACCTGTTGTATTCAGCGTTTCACTGTAAGGTCTACTACACCTGTTGTATTCAGCATTTCACTGTAAGGTCTACTACACCTGTTGTATTCAGCATTTCACTGTGAGGTCTACTACACCTGTTATATTCAGCATTTCACTGTGAGGTCTACTACACCTGTTGTATTCAGCATTTCACTGTGAGGTCTACTACACCTGTTGTATTCAGCATTTCACTGTGAGGTCTACTACACCTGTTGTATTCAGCATTTCACTGTAAGGTCTACTACACCTGTTGTATTCAGCATTTCACTGTAAGGTCTACTACACCTGTTGTATTCAGCATTTCACTGTATGGTCTACTACACCTGTTGTATTCAGCATTTCACTGTAAGGTCTACTACACCTGTTGTATTCAGCATTTCACTGTAAGGTCTACTACACCTGTTGTATTCAGCATTTCACTGTGAGGTCTACTACACCTGTTGTATTCAGCATTTCACTGTAAGGTCTACTACACCTGTTGTATTCAGCATTTCACTGTGAGGTCTACTACACCTGTTGTATTCAGCATTTCACTGTGAGGTCTACTACACCTGTTGTATTCAGCATTTCACTGTAAGGTCTACTACACCTGTTGTATTCAGCATTTCACTGTAAGGTCTACTACCTGTTGTATTCAGCATTTCACTGTGAGGTCTACTACACCTGTTGTATTCAGCATTTCACTGTAAGGTCTACTACACCTGTTGTATTCAGCATTTCACTGTGAGGTCTACTACACCTGTTGTATTCAGCATTTCACTGTGAGGTCTACTACACCTGTTGTATTCAGCATTTCACTGTAAGGTCTACTACACCTGTTGTATTCAGCATTTCACTGTAAGGTCTACTACACCTGTTGTATTCAGCATTTCACTGTAAGGTCTACTACACCTGTTGTATTCAGCATTTCACTGTGAGGTCTACTACACCTGTTATATTCAGCATTTCACTGTGAGGTCTACTACACCTGTTGTATTCAGCATTTCACTGTGAGGTCTACTACACCTGTTGTATTCAGCATTTCACTGTGAGGTCTACTACACCTGTTGTATTCAGCATTTCACTGTGAGGTCTACTACACCTGTTGTATTCAGCATTTCACTGTAAGGTCTACTACACCTGTTGTATTCAGCATTTCACTGTAAGGTCTACTACACCTGTTGTATTCAGCATTTCACTGTATGGTCTACTACACCTGTTGTATTCAGCATTTCACTGTAAGGTCTACTACACCTGTTGTATTCAGCATTTCACTGTGAGGTCTACTACACCTGTTGTATTCAGCATTTCACTGTGAGGTCTACTACACCTGTTGTATTCAGCATTCACTGTGAGGTCTACTACACCTGTTGTATTCAGCATTTCACTGTGAGGTCTACTACACCTGTTGTATTCAGCGTTTCACTGTAAGGTCTACTACACCTGTTGTATTCAGCATTTCACTGTAAGGTCTACTACACCTGTTGTATTCAGCATTTCACTGTGAGGTCTACTACACCTGTTATATTCAGCATTTCACTGTGAGGTCTACTACACCTGTTGTATTCAGCATTTCACTGTGAGGTCTACTACACCTGTGTATTCAGCATTTCACTGTGAGGTCTACTACACCTGTTGTATTCAGCATTTCACTGTAAGGTCTACTACACCTGTTGTATTCAGCATTTCACTGTAAGGTCCACTACACCTGTTGTATTCAGCATTTCACTGTATGGTCTACTACACCTGTTGTATTCAGCATTTCACTGTAAGGTCTACTACACCTGTTGTATCAGGCATTTCACTGTAAGGTCTACTACACCTGTTGTATTCAGCATTTCACTGTGAGGTCTACTACACCTGTTGTATTCAGGCATTTCACCTGTAAGGTCTCTACTACACCTGTTGTATTCAGGCATTTCACTGTGAGGTCTACTACACCTGTTGTATTCAGCATTCACTGTGAGGTCTACTACACCTGTTGTATTCAGCATTTCACTGTAAGGTCTACTACACCTGTTGTATTCAGCATTTCACTGTAAGGTCTACTACCTGTGTATTCAGCATTTCACTGTGAGGTCTACTACACCTGTTGTATTCAGCATTTCACTGTAAGGTCTACTACACCTGTTGTATTCAGCATTTCACTGTGAGGCTACTACACCTGGTTGTATTCAGCATTTCACTGTGAGGTCTACTACACCTGTTGTATTCAGCATTTCACTGTAAGGTCTACTACACCTGTTGTATTCAGCATTTCACTGTAAGGTCTACTACACCTGTTGTATTCAGCATTTCACTGTAAGGTCTACTACACCTGTTGTATTCAGCATTTCACTGTGAGGTCTACTACACCTGTTATATTCAGCATTTCACTGTGAGGTCTACTACACCTGTTGTATTCAGCATTCACTGTGAGGTCTACTACACCTGTTGTATTCAGCATTTCACTGTGAGGTCTACTACACCTGTTGTATTCAGCATTTCACTGTGAGGTCTACTACACCTGTTGTATTCAGCATTTCACTGTAAGGTCTACTACACCTGTTGTATTCAGCATTTCACTGTATTGGTCTACTACACCTGTTGTATTCAGCATTTCACTGTAAGGTCTACTACACCTGTTGTATTCAGCATTTCACTGTGAGGTCTACTACACCTGTTGTATTCAGCATTTCACTGTGAGGTCTACTACACCTGTTGTATTCGGGCGGCATTTGACAAACAAAATGTGATGTTAATTTGAAGTGTCTATCCTATAATGAACAGGCACCTTCACAACTGTGGTGCTGTTGTACATTTGTCTCCCCCCCCCACTCACATCACCCCCCCCCCCCCCGCCCCCCCCACTCACATCTCTCCTCTCCGCCCCCCCACTCACAGCACTCCTCTCCGCCCCCCCCCCACTCACATCACTCCTCTCCGCCCCCCCCCACTCACACCACTCCACCCCCCCCCCACTCCTCTCCGCCCCCCCCGCCCCCACTCACACCACTCCTCTCCCCACCACTCACACCACTCCTCTCCGCTCCCCCCCCACTCACACCACTCCTCTCCCCCCCACCACTCACACCACTCCTCTGCCCCCACCACTCACACCACTCCTCTCCGCCCCCCCCCACTCACACCACTCCTCTCCCCCCACCACTCACCACCACTCCTCTCCGCCCCCCCGCCCCCCCCCCCCCCCCCACCCCCCACACATGCAGTCTGACATGTTTCCCAACTCAGCCTGCGTGCCCAGCGTGCCCAGGGGCATTCCACACAGCCTTTTCTCAAGCATCCGGGGGGGGGGGGGGGTCAACATTGGCACAGTGTTTCCTCAAAAGCATTGACCCACTTCCTATCCAGTCCCATGTTGTTTAGTCTTAAAATAGGCATTTAACTATTGCTTGGTCATTGTGTTTTAGTCATTTAGCGTCTATCCAAAGTGACTGACAGGAACATTTAGGTTTAAGTGCCTTGCACAAGGGCACAAGGGCCCCGACAGACTATTATTTTTTCCCCACCTAGGTCGGTTCTGGGTTTCAAACCAGCAACCTTTCAGTTACCGGCCAGACATTCTTAACCGCTAGGTTAACTGCCGTTAACTGCCGCCCAAAAGTCTTCAAAATGGACATTGAACTATTCCTTGGTTTTTGGTAGATCATTGTGGAAAATATAATATACCTTTCGTTATATCAAATATCAAATACAATGCATTTCTCATGGATATGTTAAACCTATCTGCACGGTCACAATTTACGTTTTCTATGCACATCAGATTTCTTCAATTGTAATTCAAGGAATAGACGTGAATTAGTAAGTATTCTTCAAATCTCAGTTTTAATATGACAACTTGAACCAGTCCCATTCTGAGACTCATTTTATCATTTTAACACAAATGATAGAACACCTATTCTATACTTTAATTATTACAATTTTAAATTATGTTCAAAAATTCACAGATATACTTTATAAATGTTTAAAATTACCAGCCAAATGAATGCAGATATATACCCATCCCATAGTAACAAGGCTGAATGCAGATAGACACCCATCCCATAGTAACAAGGCTGAATGCAGATATATACCCATCCCATAGTAACAAGGCTGAATGCAGATAGACACCATCCCAGAGTAACAAGGCTGAATGCAGATAGACACCCATCCCAGAGTAACAAGGCTGAATGCAGATAGACACCCATCCCAGAGTAACAAGGCTGAATGCAGATAGACACCCATCCCATAGTAACAAGGCTGAATGCAGATAGACACCCATCCCATAGTAACAAGGCTGAATGCAGATAGACACCCATCCCATAGTAACAAGGCTGAATGCAGATAGACACCCATCCCATAGTAACAAGGCTGAATGCAGATAGACACCCATCCCATAGTAACAAGGCTGAATGCAGATAGACACCCATCCCATAGTAACAAGGCTGAATGCAGATATATACCCATCCCATAGTAACAAGGCTGAATGCAGATAGACACCCATCCCATAGTAACAAGGCTGAATGCAGATAGATACCCATCCCATAGTAACAAGGCTGAATGCAGATAGACACCCATCCCATAGTAACAAGGCTGAATGCAGATAGACACCCATCCCATAGTAACAAGGCTGAATGCAGATAGACACCCATCCCATAGTAACAAGGCTGAATGCAGATAGACACCCATCCCATAGTAACAAGGCTGAATGCAGATAGACACCCATCCCATAGTAACAAGGCTGAATGCAGATAGACACCCATCCATAGTAACAAGGCTGAATGCAGATAGACACCCATCCCATAGTAACAAGGCTGAATGCAGATAGATACCCATCCCATAGTAACAAGGCTGAATGCAGATAGACACCCATCCCATAGTAACAAGGCTGAATGCAGATAGATACCCATCCCATAGTAGCAAGGCTGAATGCAGATAGATACCCATCCCATAGTAGCAAGGCTGAATGCAGATAGACACCCATCCCATAGTAACAAGGCTGAATGCAGATAGACACCCATCCCATAGTAACAAGGCTGAATGCAGATAGACACCCATCCCATAGTAACAAGGCTGAATGCAGATAGAACCCATCCCATAGTAACAAGGCTGAATGCAGATAGACACCCATCCCATAGTAACAAGGCTGAATGCAGATAGACACCCATCCCATAGTAACAAGGCTGAATGCAGATAGACACCCATCCCATAGTAGCAAGGCTGAATGCAGATAGACAACCCATCCCATAGTAACAAGGCTGAATGCAGATAGACACCCATCCCATAGTAACAAGGCTGAATGCAGATAGACACCCATCCCATAGTAACAAGGCTGAATGCAGATAGACACCCATCCCATAGTAGCAAGGCTGAATGCAGATAGACACCCATCCCATAGTAGCAAGGCTGAATGCAGATAGACACCCATCCCATAGTAGCAAGGCTGAATGCAGATAGAAACCCATCCCATAGTAACAAGGCTGAATGCAGATAGACACCCATCCCATAGTAACAAGGCTGAATGCAGATATATACCCATCCCATAGTAACAAGGCTGAATGCAGATATATACCCATCCCATAGTAACAAGACTGAATGCAGATAGACACCCATCCCATAGTAACAAGGCTGAATGCAGATAGACACCCATCCCATAGTAACAAGGCTGAATGCAGATAGACACCCATCCCATAGTAACAAGGCTGAATGCAGATACACACCCATCCCATAGTAACAAGGCTGAATGTAGATAGACACCCATCCCATAGTAACAAGGCTGAATGCAGATAGACACCCATCCCATAGTAACAAGGCTGAATGCAGATACACACCCATCCCATAGTAACAAGGCTGAATGTAGACAGACACCCATCCCATAGTAACAAGGCTGAATGCAGATAGACACCCATCCCATAGTAACAAGGCTGAATGCAGATAGACACCCATCCCATAGTAACAAGGCTGAATGCAGATAGACACCCATCCCATAGTAACAAGGCTGAATGCAGATAGACACCCATCCCATAGTAACAAGGCTGAATGCAGATAGACACCCATCCCATAGTAACAAGGCTGAATGCAGATATATACCCATCCCATAGTAACAAGGCTGAATGCAGATAGATACCCATCCCATAGTAACAAGGCTGAATGCAGATAGATACCCATCCCATAGTAACAAGGCTGAATGCAGATATATACCCATCCCATAGTAACAAGGCTGAATGCAGATAGACACCCATCCCATAGTAACAAGGCTGAATGCAGATATATACCCATCCCATAGTAACAAGGCTGAATGCAGATAGACACCCATCCCATAGTAACAAGGCTGAATGCAGATAGACACCCATCCCATAGTAACAAGGCTGAATGCAGATATATACCCATCCCATAGTAACAAGGCTGAATGCAGATAGACACCCATCCCATAGTAACAAGGCTGAATGCAGATATATACCCATCCCATAGTAACAAGGCTGAATGCAGATAGACACCCATCCCATAGTAACAAGGCTGAATGCAGATATATACCCATCCCATAGTAACAAGGCTGAATGCAGATAGACACCCATCCCATAGTAACAAGGCTGAATGCAGATAGATACCCATCCCATAGTAACAAGGCTGAATGCAGATATATACCCATCCCATAGTAACAAGGCTGAATGCAGATAGATACCCATCCCATAGTAACAAGGCTGAATGCAGATAGACACCCATCCCATAGTAACAAGGCTGAATGCAGATAGACACCCATCCCATAGTAACAAGGCTGAATGCAGATAGATACCCATCCCATAGTAACAAGGCTTAATGTAGATAGATACCCATCCCATAGTAACAAGGCTGAATGCAGATAGATACCCATCCCATAGTAACAAGGCTGAATGCAGATATATACCCATCCCATAGTAACAAGGCTGAATGCAGATAGACACCCATCCCATAGTAACAAGGCTGAATGCAGATATATACCCATCCCATAGTAACAAGGCTGAATGCAGATATATACCCATCCCATAGTAACAAGGCTGAATGCAGATAGACACCCATCCCATAGTAACAAGGCTGAATGCAGATATATACCCATCCCATAGTAACAAGGCTGAATGCAGATATATACCCATCCCATAGTAACAAGGCTGAATGCAGATAGACACCCATCCCATAGTAACAAGGCTGAATGCAGATATATACCCATCCCATAGTAACAAGGCTGAATGCAGATAGACACCCATCCCATAGTAACAAGGCTGAATGCAGATAGACACCCATCCCATAGTAACAAGGCTGAATGCAGATACACACCCATCCCATAGTAACAAGGCTGAATGTAGATAGACACCCATCCCATAGTAACAAGGCTGAATGCAGATACACACCCATCCCATAGTAACAAGGCTGAATGTAGATAGACACCCATCCCATAGTAACAAGGCTGAATGCAGATAGACACCCATCCCATAGTAACAAGGCTGAATGCAGATAGACACCCATCCCATAGTAACAAGGCTGAATGCAGATAGACACCCATCCCATAGTAACAAGGCTGAATGCAGATAGACACCCATCCCATAGTAACAAGGCTGAATGCAGATAGACACCCATCCCATAGTAACAAGGCTGAATGCAGATATATACCCATCCCATAGTAACAAGGCTGAATGCAGATAGATACCCATCCCATAGTAACAAGGCTGAATGCAGATAGATACCCATCCCATAGTAACAAGGCTGAATGCAGATATATACCCATCCCATAGTAACAAGGCTGAATGCAGATAGACACCCATCCCATAGTAACAAGGCTGAATGCAGATATATACCCATCCCATAGTAACAAGGCTGAATGCAGATAGACACCCATCCCATAGTAACAAGGCTGAATGCAGATAGACACCCATCCCATAGTAACAAGGCTGAATGCAGATATATACCCATCCCATAGTAACAAGGCTGAATGCAGATAGACACCCATCCCATAGTAACAAGGCTGAATGCAGATATATACCCATCCCATAGTAACAAGGCTGAATGCAGATAGACACCCATCCCATAGTAACAAGGCTGAATGCAGATAGATACCCATCCCATAGTAACAAGGCTGAATGCAGATAGACACCCATCCCATAGTAACAAGGCTGAATGCAGATAGATACCCATCCCATAGTAACAAGGCTGAATGCAGATATATACCCATCCCATAGTAACAAGGCTGAATGCAGATAGATACCCATCCCATAGTAACAAGGCTGAATGCAGATAGACACCCATCCCATAGTAACAAGGCTGAATGCAGATAGACACCCATCCCATAGTAACAAGGCTGAATGCAGATAGATACCCATCCCATAGTAACAAGGCTTAATGTAGATAGATACCCATCCCATAGTAACAAGGCTGAATGCAGATAGATACCCATCCCATAGTAACAAGGCTGAATGCAGATAGATACCCATCCCATAGTAACAAGGCTGAATGCAGATATATACCCATCCCATAGTAACAAGGCTGAATGCAGATAGACACCCATCCCATAGTAACAAGGCTGAATGCAGATATATACCCATCCCATAGTAACAAGGCTGAATGCAGATATATACCCATCCCATAGTAACAAGGCTGAATGCAGATAGACACCCATCCCATAGTAACAAGGCTGAATGCAGATATATACCCATCCCATAGTAACAAGGCTGAATGCAGATATATACCCATCCCATAGTAACAAGGCTGCATGCAGATAGACACCCATCCCATAGTAACAAGGCTGAATGCAGATATATACCCATCCCATAGTAACAAGGCTGAATGCAGATAGACACCCATCCCATAGTAACAAGGCTGAATGCAGATAGACACCCATCCCATAGTAACAAGGCTGAATGCAGATATATACCCATCCCATAGTAACAAGGCTGAATGCAGATATATACCCATCCCATAGTAACAAGGCTGAATGCAGATAGATACCCATCCCATAGTAACAAGGCTGAATGCAGATATATACCCATCCCATAGTAACAAGGCTGAATGCAGATATATACCCATCCCATAGTAACAAGGCTGAATGCATATATATACCCATCCCATAGTAACAAGGCTGAATGCAGATATATACCCATCCCATAGTAACAAGGCTGAATGCAGATATATACCCATCCCATAGTAACAAGTCTGTATGCAGATAGATACCCATCCCATAGTAACAAGGCTGAATGCAGATAGAAACCCATCCCATAGTAACAAGGCTGAATGCAGATAGACACCCATCCCATAGTAACAAGGCTGAATGCAGATACACACCCGTCCCATAGTAACAAGGCTGAATGCAGATAGACACCCATCCCATAGTAACAAGGCTGAATGCAGATAGATACCCATCCCATAGTAGCAAGGCTGAATGCAGATAGAAACCCATCCCATAGTAACAAGGCTGAATGCAGATAGACACCCATCCCATAGTAACAAGGCTGAATGCAGATACACACCCGTCCCATAGTAACAAGGCTGAATGCAGATAGACACCCATCCCATAGTAACAAGGCTGAATGCAGATAGATACCCATCCCATAGTAACAAGGCTGAATGCAGATATATACCCATCCCATAGTAACAAGGCTGAATGCAGATATATACCCATCCCATAGTAGCAAGGCTTAATGTAGATAGATACCCATCCCATAGTAACAAGGCTGAATGCAGATAGATACCCATCCCATAGTAACAAGGCTGAATGCAGATATATACCCATCCCATAGTAACAAGGCTGAATGCAGATATATACCCATCCCATAGTAACAAGGCTGAATGCAGATATATACCCATCCCATAGTAACAAGTCTGTATGCAGATAGATACCCATCCCATAGTAACAAGGCTGAATGCAGATAGAAACCCATCCCATAGTAACAAGGCTGAATGCAGATAGACACCCATCCCATAGTAACAAGGCTGAATGCAGATACACACCCGTCCCATAGTAACAAGGCTGAATGCAGATAGACACCCATCCCATAGTAACAAGGCTGAATGCAGATAGATACCCATCCCATAGTAGCAAGGCTGAATGCAGATAGAAACCCATCCCATAGTAACAAGGCTGAATGCAGATAGACACCCATCCCATAGTAACAAGGCTGAATGCAGATACACACCCGTCCCATAGTAACAAGGCTGAATGCAGATAGACACCCATCCCATAGTAACAAGGCTGAATGCAGATAGATACCCATCCCATAGTAGCAAGGCTGAATGCAGATAGATACCCATCCCATAGTAGCAAGGCTGAATGCAGATAGATACCCATCCCATAGTAACAAGGCTGAATGCAGATACACACCCATCCCATAGTAGCAAGGATGAATGCAGATATATACCAATCCCATAGTAACAAGGCTGAATGCAGATAGATACCCATCCCATAGTAACAAGGCTGAATGCAGATAGATACCCATTCAATAGTAACAAGGCTGAATGCAGATATATACCCATCCCAGAGTAACAAGGCTGAATGCAGATACACACCCGTCCCATAGTAACACGGCTGAATGTAGATAGATACCCATCCCATAGTAACAAGGCTGAATGCAGATAGATACCCATCCCATAGTAACAAGGCTGAATGTAGATAGATACCCATCCCATAGTAACAAGGCTGAATGCAGATAGATACCCATCCCATAGTAACAAGGCTGAATGCAGATACACACCCGTCCCATAGTAACAAGGCTGAATGCAGGTAGACACCCATCCCATAGTAACAAGGCTGAATGCAGATACACACCCATCCCATAGTAGCAAGGCTGAATGCAGATAGATACCCATCCCATAGTAACAAGGCTGAATGCAGATAGATACCCACCCCATAGTAACAAGGCTGAATGCAGATAGACACCCGTCCCATAGTAACAAGGCTGAATGCAGATAGATGGCCATCCCATAGTAGCAAGGCTGAATGCAGATAGATACCCATCCCATAGTAGCAAGGCTGAATGCAGAAAGATACCCATCCCATAGTAGCAAGGCTGAATGCAGATAGACACCCATCCCATAGTAGCAAGGCTGAATGCAGAAAGATACCCATCCCATAGTAGCAAGGCTGAATGCAGATACAGCAAAACAACGTTGGGAAAAGATCTTGAGACAATAGTACGTTGTTATCATAATCCTGTCCAGTTTACTGGTCAATCACACTAGCCTGGTCCCAATGGGCAGAATCTGGCAAGATAACATCTGGGACAAGGCTACAATCACATTCACACCACTAGAAGAAGTGTTTGTCATTCCCAGGCAGTGGACGTACTTCTGCACTAGGAGCGATATCTTGCGTGGCATCTGACTCCACTTGTGAATAACCTGGATCCCAATACCCAGAACAGATGCAGGCTAGGGCAACAGGGGAGAAAGTCTACACTTGTTGTATTCCGCATTTCACGGTAAAGTGTACACTTGTTGTATTCAGCATTTCACGGTAAAGTGTACACTTGTTGTATTCAGCATTTCACGGTAAGATTCTACACTTGTTGTAATCAGCATTTCACGGTAAAGTCTACACTTGTTGTATTCAGCATTTCACGGTAAGGTTCTACAGTTGTTGTATTCAGCATTTCACTGTAAAATGTACACTTGTTGTATTCAGCATTTCACGGTAAAATGTATAATTGTTGTATTCCGCATTTCACGGTAAGGTTCTACACTTGTTGTATTCTGCATTTCACGGTAAGGTCATACACTTGTTGTATTCTGCATTTCACGGTAAAGTCTACACTTGTTGTATTCTGCATTTCACGGTAAGGTCATACACTTGTTGTATTCAGCATTTCACGGTAAAGTCTACACTTGTTGTATTCAGCATTTCACGGTAAAGTCTACACTTGTTGTATTCAGCATTTCACGGTAAGGTTCTACAGTTGTTGTAATCAGCATTTCACGGTAAAGTTTACACTTGTTGTATTCAGCATTTCACGGTAAGGTCATACACTTGTTGTATTCAGCATTTCACGGTAAGGTCTACACCTGTTGTATTCAGCATTTCACTGTAAGGTCCTACAGTTGTTGTATTCGGCGCATGTCACAAATAAACTTTTATTTGATTTATGTGACATCATTTTACCATTCTTGTTTACAATGTACTTCATGAATATTATTCCTTTCTGGTACCTTTGTTTTGGTATGTATATATTATTTTCTCTATCAGTATTTTGGAGTTTAGACATATTATCTACCGTAACATTAGATCTGTATTAGTTTGTTGACATTTAGATATATAAAGTTTTTTAGCTTGCAATCTTCAATAGCTATTGAATCAATCATGCCATGAGTTATGAAGATGGTATGTTATATTCTAAATCAGGGGAGGATAGAGCTAAATCCACAGTTTCAACAACTAAAAAAAAGTGTGGATTGCTCTCTATTCATCCCAGATTCAGAATAAACCATCTACACAGTCATATCTATTGACTAGAGAAAACAGAGTATCCACCGAATATCCAATGTAAAACTAATTTTTCCTTGGTGATCCTATACAGTTTCACATGCAAATAGCTCTTAATTTCCATGTAGGCAATGGTACATACTCATTGCATGAGCATAATATGAATCAATAGGCACAAAGCCATAGTGGTTAGGTGTGCCTCTGTTTTATTGTCACATACACCAAATAGATTCAGTGAAATGTGTTGTTTTACAAGGTTGGCCACAGTAGTACGGCACCCCTGGAGCAAATCAGGGTTAAGTGCATTGCTAAAGGGCAATGGTATACTGCCAGCAGCATACCACCCTGCATCACCAGCAGCATACCACCCTGCATCACCAGCAGCATACCACCCTGCATCACCAGCAGCATACCACCCTGCATCACCAGCAGCATACCACCCTGCATAACCAGCAGCATACCACCCTGCATAACCAGCAGCATACCACCCTGCATCACCAGCAGCATACCACCCTGCATCACCAGCAGCATAACACCCTGCATCACCAGCAGCATACCACCCTGCATCACCAGCAGCATACCACCCTGCATCACCAGCAGCATACCACCCTGCATCACCAGCAGCATACCACCCTGCATCGCCAGCAGCATACCCCCCTGCATCACCAGCAGCATACCACCCTGCATCACCAGCAGCATACCACCCTGCATCACCAGCAGCATACCACCCTGCATCACCAGCAGCATACCACCCTGCATCGCCAGCAGCATACCACCCTGCATCACCAGCAGCATACCACCCTGCATCACCAGCAGCATACCACCCTGCATCACCAGCAGCATACCACCCTGCATCCCACTGTTAACTTGCTTCTGAAGCTAAACAGGGTTGGTCCTGGTCCAGTCCCTGGATGGGAAACCAGATGCTGCTGGAAGTGGTGTTGGAGGGCCAGTAGGAAGCACTCTTTCCTCTGGTCTAAACAAATATTCCAATGCCTCAAGGCAGTGATTGGGGACATTGCCCTGTGTTGGGTGTTGTCTTTCGGATGGGATGTTAACCCTGGTGTCCTGGCTAAATTCCCAATCTGGCCCTCAAACCATCATGGCCACCTAATCATCCCCAGTTTACAATAGGCTCATTCCTCCCCCTCCTCTCCCCTGTAACTATTCCCCAGGTCGTTGCTGTAAATGAGAACGTGTTCTCAGTCAACTTACCTCGTAAAATGTTTAAATCAACAGATTTTTCACCTTGTTAGCTCGGGTATTCAAACCTGCAACCTTTCGGTTACTGGCCCGGCGCGCTAAATGCCACCCTACCTACTTACCTGCCACCTAATGCAGAATTGTGTATAAGGCCCGAATGGGGTTGTAAATTCTACAAGCACTTCTGCACACAAACAATAGCAAAACAAAGTAGAACTGGAACATAGTCAAGGTCATGTTTGGAGCTCTCGGCTCTTCATCAAAACAACTCCTATATCCCCCCTAGTCAGTGGATACTCTCCTTTACAACGGAACCACGTAACGAACCTCACCTCTATCGTCTCATCATTAAATATGCATAGCGACAAACCACCTGCAATTCACACTGATAGTAG
Organism: Oncorhynchus kisutch; assembly: GCF_002021735.2. Lineage (NCBI taxonomy): Eukaryota > Metazoa > Chordata > Actinopteri > Salmoniformes > Salmonidae > Oncorhynchus > Oncorhynchus kisutch. Next base: position 49,386,081 of record NC_034199.2, read on the forward strand.
GCCACTCTGAAGCTTTGTCCCAAATGGTTCCTTATATAGTACACTACCCGTAGGGCTCTGGTCAAAAGGAGTGCACTATATAGGGAATAGAGTGCCACGGCCCATAGGGCTCTGGTCAAAAGGAGTGCACTATATAGGGAATAGAGTGCCACGGCCCATAGGGCTCTGATCAAAAGGAATACACTATATAGGGAATAGGGTGCCACGGCCCATAGGGCTCTGGTCAAAAGGAATACACTATATAGGGAATAGGGTGCCACGGCCCATAGGGTTCTGGTCAAAAGGAATACACTATATAGGGAATAGGGTGCCATTTGGGATGTTGCTTGTAATGCCACTACTGTAACAATTGATGCACACTCTGCTCTGTCTCTGGTTGCCTGGTGACTGCTACAGTATATTCAGTCATCATAGACTTCCATAGGCTGCTACAGTATAATCAGTCATCATAGACCTCCATAGACTGCTACAGTATATTCAGTCATCATAGACTTCCATAGGCTGCTACAGTATAATCAGTCATCATAGACTTCCATAGGCTGCTACAGTATAATCAGTCATCATAGACCTCCATAGACTGCTACAGTATAATCAGTCATCATAGACGTCCATAGGCTGCTACAGTATAATCAGTCATCATAGATTTCCATAGGCTGCTACAGTATAATCAGTCATCATAGACTTCCATAGGCTGCTACAGTATAATCAGTCATCATAGGCTGCTACAGTATAATCAGTCATCATAGGCTGCTACAGTATAATCAGTCATCATAGACCTCCATAGGCTGCTACAGTATAATCAGTCATCATAGACCTCCATAGGCTGCTACAGTATAATCAGTCATCATAGACTGCTACAGTATAATCAGTCATCATAGACCTCCATAGACTGCTACAGTATAATCAGTCATCATAGACTGCTACAGTATAATCAGTCATCATAGACCTCCATAGGCTGCTTGTAATGCTCCGGGTGTCGTGGGTATGGAGTCAAATGCAGGAGACAGAGAGTTCAATGCTGTGTGTCTTATAATAGCACCAACGCACCACAGGGTGCTCACAAAAGTTACGTTCCCAAACACAGGCAATCAAAATGTACAATGGAAAAAATCACGACCAGGCACTAACACGTACCTCTACAACAGAGCCGAAGGTTACATTGAAATAATCCCGCACACCAACCAGGCGGGCCGGCTGTCTAATAAAGACAAACTAATTAACCCTACACAGGTGCTACCACTAAACATACAAGAAGGGGGAGGAAAAACAATCAGTGGCAGCTAATAGGCCGGTGAGCGCCACCCGCCCGGGAAGGGGAAACACCCTCGGTCGGACTCGTGACAGTCGCCCCGGAGGACAAGGTGCAGGGCGATCCGGATGGAGGCGATGGAAATCCCTCAACATGGAGGGATCCAAGATGTCCCCCACCGGTACCCAGCACCTCTCCTCCGGACCGTACCCCTCCCAGTCCACGAGGTACTGCAGGCCCCTCACCCGGCGTCTTGAGTCCAGAATGGCCCGGATCGTGTACGCCGGGGTCCCCTCGATGTCCAGAGGGGGGAGGGACCTCCGGCACCTCACTGTCCTGCAGAGGACCAGCTACCACCGGCCTGAGGAGAGACACATGAAACGAGGGGTTAATACGATAATAGGAAGGGAGTTGTAATCGATAACACACCTCGTTTATTCTCCTCAGGACTTTAAAGGGCCCTACACACTGCGGACCCAGCTTCCGACAGGGCAAGCGGAGAGGTAGGTTTCGGGTCGAGAGCCAGACCCTGTCCCCCGGTACAAACACGGGGGCCTCACTGCGGTGGAGGTCAGCACTCCTCTTCTGCCGTCCACTCGCTTGTCGTAGAGATTCCTGGACGGCCCTCCAGGTCTCCTTGGAGCGCTGTACCCATTCCTCCACCGCAGGAGCCTCGGTCTGGCTTGGATGCCATGGTGCCAGGACCGGCTGGTACCCCAACACACACTGAAAAGGGGACACGTTAGTAGAGGAGTGGCGTAGTGAGTTCTGAGCCATTTCAGCCCAGGGAATGTATCGTGCCCACTCCCCTGGCCGATCCTGGCAATACGACCGCAGAAACCTACCCACCTCCTGGTTCACTCTCTCCACCTGTCCATTACTCTCGGGGTGATAACCGGAGGTCAGGCTGACAGAGACCCCCAAGCGTTCCATAAACGCTCTCCATACCCGAGACGTGAATTGGGGGCCCCGATCAGAAATGATGTCCTCCGGCACCCCGTAGTGCCGAAAGACATGGGTGAATAACGCCTCCGCAGTCTGTAGGGCTGTAGGGATACCTGGCAACGGGAGGAGACGGCAGGACTTAGAGAACCGATCCACAATCACTAGAACCGTGGTGTTCCCCTGAGACGGCGGAAGATCGGTCAGGAAATCTATGGACAGATGTGACCATGGCCACTGTGGAACGGGGAGGGGTTGTAGCTTCCCTCTAGGAAGGTGCCTAGGAGCCTTACTCTGAGCGCACACTGAACAGGAGGAGACATAACCCTTAACGTCCTTAGCCAACGTAGGCCACCAATACCTCCCCTGAAGGCTCCCCACTGTCCTCGTCACCCCAGGGTGACCCGAGGAGGGTAGGACGTGAGCCCACCGAATCAGTTTGTCCTGAACACCAAGCGGCACGTACCCCCCAGGTGTGTTGTTGTTATTGTATGAACCCTCCAGGTGTGTTATTGTATGAACCCTCCAGGTGTGTTATTGTATGAACCCTCCAGGTGTGTTATTGTATGAACCCTCCAGGTGTGTTGTTGTTATTGTATGAGCCCTCCAGGTGTGTATTGTTATTTTATGAGCCCTCCAGGTGTGTTGTTGTTATTGTATGAGCCCTCCAGGTGTGTATTGTTATTTTATGAACCCTCCAGGTGTGTTATTGTATGAACCCTCCAGGTGTGTTATTGTATGAACCCTCCAGGTGTGTTGTTGTTATTGTATGAGCCCTCCAGGTGTGTTATTGTATGAGCCCTCCAGGTTTGTTGTTGTTATTGTATGAACCCTCCAGGTGTGTTGTTGTTATTGTATGAACCCTCCAGGTGTGTTGTTGTTATTGTATGAACCCTCCAGGTGTGTTGTTGTTATTGTATGAACCCTCCAGCTGTGTTGTTGTTATTGTATGAGCCCTCCAGGTGTGTTGTTGTTATTTTATGAACCCTCCAGGTGTGTTATTGTATGAACCCTCCAGGTGTGTTATTGTATGAACCCTCCAGGTGTGTTGTTGTTATTTTATGAGTCCTCCAGGTGTGTTGTTGTTATTGTATGAGCCCTCCAGGTATGTTATTGTATGAACCCTCCAGGTGTGTTATTGGGTTCAGCCCGTAACGCCCGCTCGATGTCCGAGTCCACCTCCCATACCACTGGGGCTACCAGCTTTGAGGCGCCCCCTCAAGCCAGTGTCTCCACACCTTCAGAGCTCTAACCACCGGTAGCAACTCCCGGTCCCCCACATCATAGTTACTCTCCTCTGGGCTGAGCTTCCTTGAGAAGAAAGCGCAGGGGCGGAGTTTTGGTGGCGTACCCGAGCGCTGTGATAGCACGGCACCCACCCCAGCCTCGGACGCGTCCACCTCCACTATGAATGCTAGAGAGGGGTCCGGATGCGCCAACACGGGCGCATCATTGAACAGCGCCTTCAACTTGTTGAATGCTCCGTCCGCCTCTGCTGACCACTGCAACCGCACCGGGCCCCCCTTCAGCAGTGAGGTGATGGGAGCCGCTATCTGGCCAAAACCCCGGATAAACCTCCGGTAGTAGTTGTCAAAACCCAAAAACCGCTGCACCTCCTTTACCGTGGTCGGAGTCGGCCAATTACCACGGCCCTAATGCGGTCACCCTCCATCACTACCCCCGAGGTGGAAGTGCGATATCCCAGAAAAGAGACGTCTCGTTTAGAGAACAGCATTTCTCAGCCTTGACGTATAGGTCATGCTCCAGCAGTCTACCAAGCACGTTGCGCACCAGAGACACATGTGCGGTGTGAGTGGCCGAGTAGATCAGAATGTCATCGATATAAACAACCACTCCCTGCCCGCACAGGTCCCTGAGAATCTCGTCTATAAAGGATTGAAAAATGGCTGGAGCATTTTTTAACCCATACGGCATGACGAGGTACTCATAGTGGCCTGATGTAGTACTAAATGCGGTTTTCCACTCGTCTCCCTTCCGAATACGCACCAGACTATACGCGCTCCTGAGATCCAGTTTTGTGAAGAACTGCGCTCCGTGGAACGATTCCACCGCCGTAGCGATGAGAGGTAGAGGGTAACTATACCCCACTGTGATGGCGTTTAGACCTCTATAATCGATACACGGACACAAACTTCCCTCCTTTTTCCTCAAAAAAAAGAAACTCGAGGAGACGGGTGAAATGGAGGGCCGAATGTACCCCTGTCCCAGCGACTCCGTGACATATGTCTCCATTGCCAACGTCTCCTCCTGGGACAGCGGGTACACGTGACTCTTGGGAAGCGCAGCGTCTACCTGGAGATCTATCGTACAATCCCTTCCCGGTCGATAAGGTGGTAATTTAGTCGCTTTCACTTTACTGAAAGCCATTGCCAAATCGGCATACTCGGGGGGAATGCACACCGTGGAACCCTGGTCTGGACTCTCCACCGACGTGGCACCGATGGAAACTCACAAACACCTTCCAGAACACTCCTCTGACCAGCCCTGGAGAACCCCCTGTCTCCACAAAATGTTAGGATTGTGCCGGGCCAGCCAGGGAGTCCCCAGCACCACTGGAAACGCAGGCGAATCAATAATAAAAAACGGATACGCTCACTATGATTCCCCTGCGTCACCATGTCCAGTGGGACCGTGGTCTCCCTGACCATCCCTGACCCTAATGGCCGGCTATCTAGGGAGTGCACGGGGAAAGGAGAATCTATCGGCACCAGCGGAACCCCTAACTTAAGGGCGAGTCCGCGATCCATAAAGTTCCCAGCTGCGCCTGAATCGACTAGCGCCCTATGCTGGGAAGATGTAAAAAAGTGAAGGAAAAAGGTTAAGACAAACATGTGGCCAACAGGGGTTTCTGGGTGAGTTTGATTCTGACTCACCTGGGGTGACCGAGAAGCGTTCCGCCTGCCATCTCTACTCCCAGACGGACCCCACCAGCACCGATCAGACGTGTGTCCTCTCCGACCACAGTTGGTGCAGGGAAGGCCTCCTCCTCCGGTACCCCTCGACGCAGCCCCTCCCAACTCCATCAGAATGGGAGCGGAGGGGTTGGGTGGTGGAACGCACAGGACCCTCTCTGAACGCCTGCGGGCAGCCAGCAGATTATCCAGTCGAATGGACATGTCAATCAGCTGATCCAGTGACAGAGTGGTGTCCCGACACGCTAACTCCCTGCGGACGTCCTCTCGGAGACTACACCTGTAGTGGTCAATAAGGGCCCTGTCGTTCCACCCAGATCCGGCTGCCAAGGTCCGGAACTCAAGCTCGTAATCCTGGGCGCTCCTCCTCTCCTGCCTGAGATGAAATAGTCGTTCTCCCACTGCTCGGCCGTCTAGAGGGTGATCAAACACGGCACGGAAGCGGCGGGAAAACTCTGGGTAGTGCTCCCGCGCTGAGTCTGGGCCATTCCAGACTGCGTTCGCCCACTCCAGAGCACGACCCGTGAGGCAGGAGATGAGGACACTCACCCTCTCTGCTCCTGAGGGAGTGGGTCTGATGGTGGCTAGGTACAGTGCCTTTGTGAAAGTATTCGGCCCCCTTGAACTTTGCGACCTTTTGCCACATTTCAGGCTTCAAACATAAAGATGTAAAACTGTATTTTTTTGTGAAGAATCAACAACAAGTGGGACACAATCATGAAGTGGAACGACATTTATTGGATATTTCAAACTTTTTTAACAAATCAAAAACTGAAAAATTGGGCGTGCAAAATTATTCAGCCCCCTTAAGTTGACGTTTGTAGAAATGTTACAATAATGTAGGACAGTCTTTGACTGATTATACTGCAGCAGTCTATGGAGGTCTATGATGACTGATTATACTGCAGCAGTCTATGGAGGTCTATGATGACTGATTATACTGTAGCAGCCTATGGAGGTCTATGATGACTGATTATACTGCAGCAGTCTATGATGACTGATTATACTGTAGCAGTCTATGATGACTGATTATACTGCAGCAGTCTATGGAGGTCTATGATGACTGATTATACTGTAGCAGTCTATGGAGGTCTATGATGACTGATTATACTGCAGCAGTCTATGGAGGTCTATGATGACTGATTATACTGTAGCAGCCTATGGAGGTCTATGATGACTGATTATACTGCAGCAGTCTATGGAGGTCTATGATGACTGATTATACTGCAGCAGCCTATGGAGGTCTATGATGACTGATTATACTGCAGCAGCCTATGGAGGTCTATGATGACGGATTATACTGCAGCAGTCTATGGAGGTCTATGATGACTGATTATACTGTAGCAGTCTATGGAGGTCTATGATGACTGATTATACTGCAGCAGTCTATGGAGGTCTATGATGACTGATTATACTGTAGCAGCCTATGGAGGTCTATGATGACTGATTATACTGCAGCAGTCTATGGAGGTCTATGATGACTGATTATACTGCAGCAGTCTATGGAGGTCTATGATGACTGATTATACTGCAGCAGTCTATGGAGGTCTATGATGACTGATTATACTGCAGCAGTCTATGGAGGTCTATGATGACTGATTATACTGCAGCAGTCTATGGAGGTCTATGATGACTGATTATACTGTAGCAGTCTATGGAGGTCTATGATGACTGATTATACTGCAGCAGCCTATGGAGGTCTATGATGACAGATTATACTGCAGCAGTCTATGGAGGTCTATGATGACTGATTATACTGTAGCAGCCTATTTCCTTTTCTTTCCAATGGTATCAATGATATGCATATCCTGAGCCTGAGCAACAGGCAGTTTACTTTGGGCACATCATTCAGACAGGAAGTGGAGAAAAAAGGGACTTATCTTCTGTCTGAGCCCAGCAGGTAACACATCAGGATACTCAAAATGGCAGGTGAAGTGCCCTCACAAAGTACAGGCATAGAGGGCTGAAAAACACATTATGGCTGACCTCCCCTGTTTAAACAAACGTTGCAAGGTCACCCAAACGGACACAACTAGGACTTTAGCTTTATGGGAGGCATAGAAGAAACATCACACAACAAATACTGTTATACTTCCCTTCTGCTAGTTGACGCATATGAATAATAAGTGACTGGTGAATTAGTCCAATCAGGGCTAATTCGTGGTGCAAAATACTGGCAACTTTCCCAAAATACACATGTTTTCCCCCCCAAAAAAAACTGATTGGAAGATTCCCGGGATCAGGAGGGAAGAAGCAGGAAATCCAGAATACTCTAACCAGGATAAGGAATGAGTTGTAAAGACAATCTGCCAGGATTTCTTTGGGAAAGTGAACGGAATTTTGACAGCATATATATATATATATGTAGTCTATAACTCAAGTTATGGTCACTGCGCCAGGTCAGCGTCCAGGCAGCTGTTCTCTTTTAACTTTGACAACGGGGACCCTTAGTGGACACTGAATGAACTGAACGTTTGATGCGGTTGGAGTGTGTTGTGGGTTACCCATAGCCACTAGATGGCACTAGATTCCAACAGAGACATGTATTTAGAGAGGAAAGACCTATGCAGTTTCTGTGTCGCGATACAGTTACATCACACTTCAACAGTCTTTGGCGGCCATGTTACCCCCCCCCCCCATTGACATAACATGGAGAATATTTAAACCATGATATGTCACTGAAATGTCTACAATTAGAACAATAGAAACCTTAAAACTCTAAATATATTGCTGTGGTTTAAAGGTGTATTAGTCATATGTACAGGATACACCTGGTAGTACACAGAGCTGGACAGAGACAGCCATGTTCTTCCATCATCCAATTTGTGGCTTTTAGGCATGGGTATGGGCATGGGTATGGGTATGGGTATGGGTATGGGCATGGGTATGGGCCGAGTTCAGAGCTGTGTGAACGGTGGTATAACTAAGTTATAAGTATGTATCGAAGTCGAAGGGGCAGTCTGAAGTTGGAACAATAGCAAAGCTCTCACTCTGTTTCGGTAAATAGGGATGGAACCTAATCATTGTAATCTCGAATTCATAGACAGAGCTATGCGTGTAAGGACTGACCACCCAGTATATCCAAATAATAGCATTAACCCTATTATGAGGCTATACCGTGTTTGTTTACATTTATTTCGTTTACAAACATCGGGGTAAAACAAGCTTATATTTTGGGGGTTTTGATGGGTCTGTGACAGTTGAAGCTTGTATGGTATATTCTTCTAGAATCAACGGGTGCATATCATTCATTCAATTTATTCAACAACTAAAAAATGGATGTGGCAACAATAGACTGCCTCTTTAGCATCTGCAACTCTGTATGACGAACCATAAAACAGGCAAAGCGTCAATACAGGACTAAGATGGAATCGTACTACGACGCTCGTCGGATGTGACCGTACATACCCCAACCAGAAGCCATGGATTACAGGCAACATCAGCACTGAGCTAAATTTCAAGGAGCGGGACTCTAAACCGGAAGCTTATAAGAAATCCTCCGACGAACCATCAAACAGGCAAAGCGTCAATACAGGACTAAGATGGAATCGTACTACACCGGCTCCGACGCTCGTCGGATGTGGCAGGGCTTGCAAACTATTACAGACTACAAAGGGAAGCACAGTCGAGAGCTGCCCAGTGACACAAGCCTACCAGACAAGCTAAATAACTTCTATGCTCGCTTCGAGGCAAGTAACACTGAAACATGCATGAGAGCACCAGCTGTTCCAGACGACTGTGTGATAACGCTCTCCGCAGCCGATGTGAGTAAAACCTTTAAACAGGTCAACATTCACAAGGCCGCATGGCCAGACGGATTACCAGGATGTGTACTCCGAGCATGCGCTGACCAACTGGCGAGTGACTTCACTGATATTTTCAACCTCTCCCTGTCTGAGTCTATAATACCAACATGTTTCAAGCAGACCACCATAGCCCCTGTGCCCAAGAACACTAACGTAACCTGCCTAAATGACTAACGACCTGTAGCACTCACGTGTGTAGCCATGAAATGCTTTGAAAGGCTGGTAATGGTTCATATCAACACCATCATCCCAGAAACCATAGACCCACTCCAATTTGCATACCGCACCAACAGATACACAGATGATGCAATCTCTATTGCACTCTACACTGCCCTTTCCCACCTGGACAAAAGGAACACCTATGTGAGAATGCTATTCATTGACTACAGCTCAGCATTCAACACCATAGTGCCCTCAAAGCTCATCACTGAGCTAAGGACCCTGGGACTAAACACCTCCCTCTGCAACTGGATCCTGGACTTCCTGACGGGCCACCCCCAGGTGGTGAGGGTAGGTAACAACACATCCGCCACGCTGATCCTCAACACGGGGGCCCCTCAGGGGTGCGTGCTCAGTCCCCTCCTGTGCTCACTGTTCACTCGTGACTGCATGGCAAGGCACGACTCCAACACCATCATTAAGTTTGCTGATGATACAACAGTGATCAATGATCACCGACAACGATGAGACAGCCTATAGGGAGGAGGTCAGAGACCTGTGGTTGACAACAACCTCTCCCTCAACATGATAAAGACAAAGGAGATGATTGTGGACTACAGGAAAAGGAGGACCGAGCACGCCCCCATTCTCATCGGTGGGACTGTAGTGGAGCAGGTAGAGAGCTTCAAGTTCCTTGGCGTCCACATCACCAACAAACTAACATGGCCCAAGCACACCAAGACAGTCGTGAAGAGGGTGCGACAAAAAACAATTCCCCCTCAGGAGACTGAAAATATGTGGCATGGGTCCTCAGATCCTCAAAAAGTTCTACAGCTGCACCATCGAGAGCATCCTGACGGGTTGCATCACTGCCTGGTACGGCCCAGTACAGCACTACAGAGGGTAGTGCGTACGGCCCAGTACATCACTGGGGCCAAGCTTCCTGCCATCCAGGACTTCTATACCAGGCGGTGTCAGAGGAAGGCCCTAACAATTGTCAAAGGCTCCAGCCACACTAGTCATAGACTGTTCCCTCTGCTACCGCACGGCAAGCGGTACCGGAGCACCAAGTCTAGGTCCAATAGGCTTCTAAACAGCTTCTACCCCCAATCCATAAGACTGCTGAACATCTAATCAAATTATTTGCATTGTCCCCCCCCCCCCACACGCTCCTGCTACTCTCTGTGTTTATCTATGCATACCCACTTTAATAATTCTACCTACATGTACATAATTACCTCAATTACCTCGACACCCTTTAACTCTTACTTTTTTAGGGATTTTCTTAAAACATTATTGGTTAAGGGCTTGTAAGTAAGCATTTCACTGTAAGGTCTACCTACACCTGTTGTATTCGGGGCATGTGACAAATAACATGTGATTTGACGATGTCTTCCCAGTGAACAACCTGTGGAAAACATACAGACATAAAGTTTTTTTTTTAAAGATACAGTAGATATTGTTTAAAAGCATATTGGTTTATTTCATAATCAATAGGACTATATTTTTTATGTGAATCACCCTTTCCAGTATTGACTCCTGTTCAGCATTCTTTGGAACAAAAGTGGACGCGCCGTGCGTCTTTGAAGCGCTCTTGACAGCCAGGTAGCCTCTTATCCCTATCCTCATGCTGCACCGGGTTCCTTTAGAGCCCCCCCCCCCCCCTCTAACGCCCACTCTCCCCCTTTGTTTACCGGCGTGTCAGAGCCTGTGGGATGGAGTTACTGTTGCACAGTACTCTCCATCAGGCCGCCGCTCTGAGCCCTTTGAAGTCCTCATTTAACGTAGAGAGCTGCATCTCTCACATTTGACAAGACAGTTGGGAGCCGTCGAGTAAGCGCCTACAGAGAGTTAATATTCCAAAATAAACATTACATTAAAGTTTTTTGGAAAGTGATTGAGAGAGTTTATAAAAAAAATATAGATATAATAATAAGTGGAATAAATAAATAGGCACGCGCGTAATGGCAAATCTTTTTTCCAACAAAACCATGAGGCTCAAGTGGATGCGCGTGTCTCTTTTAATCTTGGTTCTATTCCTGGGTGACTCCCGCGGCTCCCAGGTGAAGTTTGGCCGCTTGGACCGGTGGGTGAAGACCGGGTTTCAGTACCTGAAGTTAAACCTGTGCCGCAGGGTATCTCTGTCTGAGGGCGAATGTAAGCGGTTGTCCCATCTTCAGCTCAGCGGGGTGGCCGTATACGTTTCCGAGCCAAACTCCGAGAAAGTACTCGCCATTCTCCCAGATTCCTATTCTTCAGGGATGCTACCGCCGAAGCAGGGCGGTTACGGGATGAGTTCGGTACTGGAGGACAGTAGAAGACATCACGATTTCTTCCCGGGATCGACTGCGCATGATGCCGTGTTGGTGTTGGATCCCAGTCCCGGAGAGAGTTTCGGACATCCTGTGGTTCTCTTTTATGTGGACCTAAACACGACCAAGAAAAAATGTGCACATATGGATGGAATTTATTTAGGTAAGAACAAATTAATGTAAAATGTATACTTTGAAAAATACACTTTTAATATGGATATCTCAATTTATAACTTATTTCTTATAAATAACCCACTGGGCACAGATATCAATTCAATGTCTATTCCTCGTTGGGTGGAAACAACGTTGATTCAACCAGTGTCTACCCGGTCAGAGGCTAAATGTCTTAATTTCATTCTACAATAACGGTTTGAAAAGCCATCCCATTGAAAGATGAAGTAGCCTAAATGTAAGGTCAAATGTAGTCTAAAACCCTTGAATTGTCCCTTCTTGAAAAACATGTTTAAAAAAATATATATATATCATATTACTAACAATGCAAATAAGAACTCCCCCCCCCAAAAAAAATGTTTAAACTTGATGTTTATTTAGGAAATAACAGAGCTCTACCACGCAGTTAAGAATTCACAACAGGCTCATATCAGCACTGCCTTAGTCGATAGGCAATTTGTATCGGCCTAGCATTTTTTACTCATCTCAAACATGTGTTTAGGTCTGCTTCAATGACTTATATAGGTAGGTAAGTATTGCGAAATGAGGACAAATTTGAACAAATGATAGTACTTTTTGTATGTCCGAACATGAATATTAAATTACATTGAAATGAATGCGTTTTCAGCTGATGTATAGTGCAATGTCCCTTGTTTTATGACTATTCTAGGCATTATATTATAGGTGACTTTAAGCCTGAATATTGATTAATTGATCCCGTGGGTCATGGAATGTGGTTAAACCACTTTATGTTGCCTTTTACTGACATCATAACAGCCCAAAATGTTTGCTTTTGCGCTATTTTCATATTCCTGAAAGGGTGCAATATTTGTCCCTCATCAACTAAAATTCCTACCTTTTATCCCATATCTTTGGTGACTGAGTTTGAGTGTTACCCTCTGAATGGGTAAAGTTGAAAGTACCCCCCCCCCCCCCCCCCCCCCCCCAAAAAGGACTCAAATTATGTTAATTGATGCAGGAGGGGGGTTGACCAAGTAAATATTTATTTCATATCCACCTCTAAATCCATTGTGATAGTATGCTCTACCAGCCGGTTGAGAATTTCCTTAAAGGAGTTTTATTAGGTACTGGTATCCCAGATTGGTTTGTTATAGAATATTTCTAAGGCTTTGGTTTGATTGAAAATATGACTCGGACAGTTGTTTCAACCATTAATCAAACCACTTGATCCACAGATATTCCCTACGGCTCAGGCTGTAAGTACGGGAGACCTCTCTTTAAAAACAAAAATAAAATAATCATCAAGTGTTTTCAAATGGTTAGAAGTTACACAGCTTAACTCCTATAAGAGGGAGACCTTTTTTGTATTCTAATGAGGCTGTAAGGGGAAATCATCAGAGTCTTCTCCTACACACTGCAGAGACAGAGTAAGCAGAAGGGTTGAGAGCACTGTGAGAGAATCGGAACAGGACAATGTGTGTGTGTGTGTACCGTGTGTGTGTGTGTTTGTGTGTGTGTGTGTTTGTGTGTGTGTGTGTGTCTGTGTGTGTACCGTGTGTGTGTGTGTGTGTGTGTGTGTGTGTGTGTGTACCATGTGTGTGTGTGTGTGCACCTGCGCCTGCGTGAGAGAGAGAGAGAGAGTTTGTAAGCAGTAAGCAACTTGAGAGAAGAGAGCTCTCAGGCGATGCCAGGTGGTAGACACCCTGCTGGGGTAGTAGAGGACCCAGATGCATGGCTGAACCCAGCCACAGTCACCAGTCATGTATTCACAATAACATCTCTCCATTATTCATCTTGAGTGGATGCTGTCCTTAGCACCACCCACCACCCTCTGCCCAGACATTTCAGCCTCTCCACCCTGCTGCACTGGGACAGGAGGTAGGAGTTCCACAACTCTCAACTGTGTCTCTCTACTGACCCTTTTAACTTATCAGCCTTGCCCTGCCCTGCCCCTCACACTCTAGTCTACTGCATGACAGCCCTGCCCCTCACACTCTAGTCTACTGCATGACAGCCCTGCTCCTCACACTCCAGTCTACTGCATGACAGCCCTGCTCCTCACACTCCAGTCTAGTACATGACAGCCCTGCCCCTCACACTCCAGTCTAGTACATGACAGCCCTGCCCTGCCCCTCACACTCCAGTCTAGTACATGACAGCCCTGCCCTGCCCCTCACACTCCAGTCTAGTACATGACAGCCCTGCCCCTCACACTCCAGTCTACTGCATGACAGCCCTGCCCCTCACACTCCAGTCTAGTACATGACAGCCCTGCCCTGCCCCTCACACTCCAGTCTACTGCATGACAGCCCTGCTCCTCACACTCCAGTCTAGTACATGACAGCCCTGCCCTGCCCCTCACACTCCAGTCTAGTACATGACAGCCCTGCCCCTCACACTACAGTCTAGTACATGACAGCCCTGCCCCTCACACTATAGTCTAGTACATGACAGCCCTGCCCCTCACACTACAGTCTAGTACATGACAGCCCTGCCCCTCACACTCCAGTCTAGTACATGACAGCCCTGCCCCTCACACTCCAGTCTAGTACATGACAGCCCTGCCCTGCCCCTCACACTCCAGTCTAGTACATGACAGCCCTGCTCCTCACACTACAGTCTAGTACATGACAGCCCTGCCCCTCACACTCCAGTCTAGTACATGACAGCCCTGCCCTGCCCCTCACACTCCAGTCTAGTACATGACAGCCCTGCCCTGCCCCTCACACTCCAGTCTACTGCATGACAGCCCTGCCCCTCACACTACAGTCTAGTACATGACAGCCCTGCCCCTCACACTCCAGTCTAGTACATGACAGCCCTGCCCCTCACACTCCAGTCTAGTACATGACAGCCCTGCCCCTCACACTCCAGTCTACTGCATGACAGCCCTGCCCCTCACACTCCAGTCTACTGCATGACAGCCCTGCCCTGCCCCTCACACTCCAGTCTACTGCATGACAGCCCTGCCCCTCACACTCCAGTCTAGTACATGACAGTCCTGCTCCTCACACTCCAGTCTAGTACATGACAGCCCTGCCCCTCACACTCCAGTCTAGTACATGACAGTCCTGCTCCTCACACTCCAGTCTAGTACATGACAGTCCTGCCCCTCACACTCCAGTCTAGTACATGACAGTCCTGCTCCTCACACTCCAGTCTAGTACATGACAGTGGACAGAGCGAGACCAACGTTGACAGGGTTCCAGGTTAATTATCAATACAGTCTGTGAGTGTCATCTATCTGTGAGGGTCATCTATCTGTGAAGGTCATCTACCTGTGAGGGTCATCTATCTGTGAGGGTCATCTACCTGTGAGGGTAATCTATCTGTGAGGGTCATCTATCTGTGAGGGTCATCTATCTGTGAGGGTTATCTACCTGTGAGGGTAGTCTACCTGTGATGGTCATCTATCTGTGAGTGGCATCTACCTGTGAGGATCATCTACCTGTGAGGATCATCTATCTGTGAGGGGCATCTACCTGCGAGGGTCGTCTATCTGCGAGGATCATCTATCTGCGAGGGGCATCTATCTGTGAGGGTCATCTATCTGTGAGGTGCATCTATCTGTGAGGGTCATCTATCTGTGAGGGGCATCTACCTGTGAGGGTCGTTTACCTGCGAGGGTCATCTATCTGTGAGTGGCATCTACCTGTGAGGATCATCTACCTGTGAGGATCATCTATCTGTGAGGGGCATCTACCTGCGAGGGTTGTCTATCTGCGAGGATCATCTATCTGCGAGGGGCATCTATCTGTGAGGGTCATCTATCTGTGAGGGGCATCTATCTGTGAGGGTCATCTATCTGTGAGGGTCATCTATCTGTGAGGGGCTAGGATCTGTGAGGGTCATCGATCTGTGAGGGTCATCTATCTGTGAGGGTCATCTATCTGTGAGGGTCGTCTACCTGTGAAGGTCATCTATCTGTGAAGGTCATCTATCTGTGAGGGTCAGCTGGAAGTGTTGTGGGGGTTTGCATGTGTCCAAGCTTGACCACCTCACCTGAAGCTGAGAGGGAACATTAAGAGAGAGAGAGAGCACCACACAGGTCTTTCTGTGTTCAATATAACGAGACCCAGGAAATGGGTTAGTGGCGACTGTTAACAACATGAAATGGGTTAGTGGCGACTGTTAACAACAGGAAATGGGTTAGTCACCACAGTTAACAACAGGAAATGGGTTAGTGAACACACTGAGCAATATGAAATGGGTTAGTGACCATAGTTAAAACCTCTTAAGGCTAGGGGGCACTATTTTCATTTTTTGAAAAATAACATTCCCAAAGTAAACGGGCTATTTCTCAGGACCAGATGATAGAATATGCATATAATTGACAGCTTAGGATAGAAAACACTCTAAAGTTTCCAAAACTGTAAAAATATTGTCTGTGAGTATAACAGAACTGATATTGCAGGCGAAAGCCTGAGAAAAATACAATCAGGAAGTGACTCTTATTTTGAAACCCCTGTGTTCCTATGCATCCCTATTGCCCATTGAAAGGGATATCAACCCGATTCCTTTTTTCTATGGCTTCCCTAATGTGTCTACAGCCACTAGACATAGTTTCAGGCTTTTATTTAGAAAAATGAGCGTGAAATACAACATTGCGTCAGTGGTCAGGTGGTGGCTCTCAGAGTGATTTGTGCGTAATAGACAAAGGCGGCCATTGTTCCTCTCGCTCCTACTGAAAAGACAGTTGTCCCAGTTGATATGTTATCGAATAGATATTTGAAAAACACATTGAGGTTTGATTATATAAAACGTTTGCCATGTTTCTGTCGATATTATGGATCTAATTTGGATTTTTTTTCGGCGTTGTCCTGACCGCTATTTCCGGTGGATTTCTCAACAAAACGTGGACAAGAAACGGAGGTATTTCGGCTATAAAAATAATATTTTTGGAAAAAAGGATCATTGGCTATCTAACTGGGAGTCTCGTGAGTGAAAACATCCGAAGCTCATCAAAGGTAAACGATTTAATTTGATTGCTTTTCTGATTTTCATGACCAAGTTACCTGCTGCTAGCTGGACATGGGGCCCTGGACTGTGGACATGGGGGCCCTGGGCTGTGGACATGGGGGGCTGGGCTGTGGACATGGGGGCTGTGGACATGGGGGGCTGGGCTGTGGACATGGGGGCTGTGGACATGGGGGGCTGTGGACATGGAGAGCTGTGGACATGGGGGGCTGTGGACATGGGGGGCTGTGGACATGGGGGGCTGTGGACATGGGGCCCCTGGGCTGTGGATATGGGGGGGGCTGTAGAAATGGGGGCCCTGGGCTGTGGATATGGGGGGGCTGTGGAAATGGGGGGCTGTGGACATGGGGGGCTGTGGACATGGGGCCCTGGGCTGTGGACATGGGGGGCTGTGGACACGAGGGGCTGTAGACATGGGGACCCTGGGCTGTGGACATGGGGGGCTGGGCTGTGGACATGGGGGCCCTGGGCTGTGGACATAGGGGGCTGTAGGCATGGGGGCCCTGGGCTGTGAACATGGGGGGCTGTAGACATGGGGGGCTGTGGACATGGGGGGCTGTGGACATGGAGAGCTGTGGACATGGGGGGCTGTGGACATGGGGCCCCTGGGCTGTGGATATGGGGGGGCTGTAGAAATGGGGGCCCTGGGCTGTGGACATGGGGGGGCTGTGGAAATGGGGGGCTGTGGACATGGGGGGCTGTGGACATGGGGGCCCTGGGCTGTGGACATGGGGGGCTGTGGACATGGGGGGCTGTGGACACGAGGGGCTGTGGACACGAGGGGCTGTGGACATGGGGGGCTGTGGACACGAGGGGCTGTAGACATGGGGACCCTGGGCTGTGGACATGGGGGGCTGGGCTGTGGACATGGGGGGCTGGGCTGTGGACATGGGGGGCTGTGGACATGGGGGCTGTGGACATGGGGGCCCTGGGCTGTGGACATAGGGGGCTGTAGGCATGGGGGCCCTGGGCTGTGAACATGGGGGGCTGTAGACATGGGGGGCTGTGGACATGGGGGGCTGTGGACATGGGGGGCTGTGGACATGGGGCCCCTGGGCTGTGGACATGGGGTGGGCTGTAGAAATGGGGGCCCTGGGCTGTGGACATGGGGGGGCTGTGGAAATGGGGGGCTGTGGACATAGGGGGCTGTGGACATGGGGGCCCTGGGCTGTGGACATGAGGGGCCCTGGGCTGTGGACATGGGGGGCTGGGCTGTGGACATGGGGGCTGTGGACATGGGGGGCTGGGCTGTGGACATGGGGGCTGTGGACATGGGGGGCTGTGGACATGGAGAGCTGTGGACATGGGGGGCTGTGGACATGGGGGGCTGTGGACATGGGGCCCCTGGGCTGTGGATATGGGGGGGGCTGTAGAAATGGGGGCCCTGGGCTGTGGATATGGGGGGGCTGTGGAAATGGGGGGCTGTGGACATGGGGGGCTGTGGACATGGGGCCCTGGGCTGTGGACATGGGGGGCTGTGGACACGAGGGGCTGTAGACATGGGGACCCTGGGCTGTGGACATGGGGGGCTGGGCTGTGGACATGGGGGCCCTGGGCTGTGGACATAGGGGGCTGTAGGCATGGGGGCCCTGGGCTGTGAACATGGGGGGCTGTAGACATGGGGGGCTGTGGACATGGGGGGCTGTGGACATGGAGAGCTGTGGACATGGGGGGCTGTGGACATGGGGCCCCTGGGCTGTGGATATGGGGGGGCTGTAGAAATGGGGGCCCTGGGCTGTGGACATGGGGGGGCTGTGGAAATGGGGGGCTGTGGACATGGGGGGCTGTGGACACGAGGGGCTGTGGACACGAGGGGCTGTGGACATGGGGGGCTGTGGACACGAGGGGCTGTAGACATGGGGACCCTGGGCTGTGGACATGGGGGGCTGGGCTGTGGACATGGGGGGCTGGGCTGTGGACATGGGGGGCTGTGGACATGGGGGCTGTGGACATGGGGGCCCTGGGCTGTGGACATAGGGGGCTGTAGGCATGGGGGCCCTGGGCTGTGAACATGGGGGGCTGTAGACATGGGGGGCTGTGGACATGGGGGGCTGTGGACATGGAGAGCTGTGGACATGGGGGGCTGTGGACATGGGGCCCCTGGGCTGTGGACATGGGGTGGGCTGTAGAAATGGGGGCCCTGGGCTGTGGACATGGGGGGGCTGTGGAAATGGGGGGCTGTGGACATAGGGGGCTGTGGACATGGGGGCCCTGGGCTGTGGACATGGGGGCCCTGGGCTGTGGACATGAGGGGCCCTGGGCTGTGGACATGGGGGGCTGGGCTGTGGACATGGGGGCTGTGGACATGGGGGCTGTGGACATGGGGGCCCTGGGCTGTGGATATAGGGGGCTGTAGGCATGGGGGCCCTGGGCTGTGAACATGGGGCGCTGTAGACATGGGGGGCTGTGGACATGGGGGGCTGTGGACATGGAGAGCTGTGGACATGGGGGGCTGTGGACATGGGGCCCCTGGGCTGTGGACATGGGGGGGGCTGTAGAAATGGGGGGCCCTGGGCTGTGGACATGGGGGGGCTGTGGAAATGGGGGGCTGTGGACATGGGGGGCTGTGGACATGGAGGCCCTGGGTTGTGGACATGTGGGGCTGTGGACATGGGGGGCTGTGGACACGAGGGGCTGTGGACACGAGGGGCTGTGGACACGAGGGGCTGTGGACATGGGGGGCTGTGGACACGAGGGGCTGTAGACATGGGGACCCTGGGCTGTGGACATGGGGGGCTGGGCTGTGGACATGGGGGCTGTGGACATGGGGAGCTGTGGACATGGGGGCTGTGGACATGGGGGCCCTGGGCTGTGGACATAGGGGGCTGTAGGCATGGGGGCCCTGGGCTGTGAACATGGGGGGCTGTAGACATGGGGGGCTGTGGACATGGGGGGCTGTGGGCATGGAGAGCTGTGGACATGGGGGGCTGTGGACATGGGGCCCCTGGGCTGTGGACATGGGGTGGGCTGTAGAAATGGGGGCCCTGGGCTGTGGACATGGGGGGGGCTGTGGAAATGGGGGGCTGTGGACATGGGGGGCTGTGGACATGGGGGCCCTGGGCTGTGGACATGGGGGGCTATGGACATGGGGGGCTGTGGACATGGGGGGCTGTGGACACGAGGGGCTGTGGACACGAGGGGCTGTGGACACGAGGGGCTGTGGACATGGGGGGCTGTGGACACGAGGGACTGTAGACATGGGGACCCTGGGCTGTGGACATGGGGGGCTGGGCTGTGGACATGGGGGGCTGTGGACATGGGGGGCTGTGGACATGGGGGGCTGGGCTGTGTACATGGGGGGCTGGGCTGTGGACATGGGGGGCTGGGCTGTGGACATGGGGGGCTGTGGACATGGGGGGCTGGGCTGTGGACATGGGGGGCTGTGGACATGGGGGGCTGGGCTGTGGACATGGGGGGCTGGGCTGTAGACATGGGGGGCTGGGCTGTGGACATGGGGGGCTGTAGACATGGGGGGCTGGGCTGTGGACATGGGGGGCTGGGCTGTGGACATGGGGGGCTGGGCTGTGGACATGGGGGGCTGTAGACATGGGGGGCTGGGCTGTGGACATGGGGGGCTGGGCTGTGGACATGGGGGGCTGGGCTGTGGACATGGGGGGCTGGGCTGTGGACATGGGGGGCTGTAGACATGGGGGGCTGGGCTGTGGACATGGGGGGCTGTAGACATGGGGGGGCTGTAGACATGGGAGTGTGTTGTGTTGTGTTTTGACATGTGATGTGTTTTGATATGTGTTGTTGTTGTGTCTCCAGGAGAGGAGTGTCTGACCCTGGCCCTAAAGAGTCGCTGTCAGAACCAGCTGAAGCGTCGTCAGAGCGGCAGTGAGAGGCTGGCGGGGAGCGGGCGCGCCCGCAGGGCTACCGTGTCGAGGCCCAGGAGCAGCCCGGGGAGGATGGAACACAGCGGGGCTCTCTGTGAGATACATTTCCTTCCCATGGTGGTCGGGGTCAGGGATACCAACCGGACGCAGAGGCTACGATGCGTGGGTGAGTTGGTGCCCACCTACAAGGCTTACAAGTAGCCTGGTTCCAGAACTGTTTGTCTGGTCTTTCGTGTTGACGAGACAGCACAAGCAGATCTGGGGACCAGGCTAGGAGTACACAATATTAGCCAACATGGAGACACAATGCTGTAGTGCTGTTAGCCTGATGTAACTGCAGCTCTGCAGAGAAATCTGTCTGATCCATACACCACTGAGGCACCAAGAGGATGACTACGTCAACTGCAGTCTCTACCTCTACACCATGTGACGTGATGATATTGTGTGAGTTTACAGACCACCCAGAC
The DNA here is from genome assembly GCF_002021735.2 of Oncorhynchus kisutch. Classification (NCBI taxonomy): domain Eukaryota; kingdom Metazoa; phylum Chordata; class Actinopteri; order Salmoniformes; family Salmonidae; genus Oncorhynchus; species Oncorhynchus kisutch. The sequence goes on from NC_034199.2 coordinate 49,406,894, forward strand.
TTTGCCCAGTGCCCCCAGCCTCTGCCCCTCACCAGCCCCAACATGCCAGTGCCCAGCTGTGAGCTCAACAAGAACACCAGGCGATGCCACCAGCAGCCCCTGGCTACACACCTGTCCTGTCGTCTCTACCAGACCTGTGACCACGCTATACTACTCTCAGGTAGGTTACACCTGGCAGCTCAGACCTGTGACCATGCTATACTACTCTCAGGTAGGTTACACCTGGCAGCTCAGACCTGTGACCACGCTATACTACTCTCAGGTAGGTTACACCTGGCAGCTCAGACCTGTGACCACGCTATACTACTCTCAGGTAGGTTACCCCTGGCAGCTCAGACCTGTGACCATGCTATACTACTCTCAGGTAGGTTACACCTGGTAGCTCAGACCTGTGACCACGCTATACTACTCTCAGGTAGGTTACACCTGGCAGCTCAGACCTGTGACCACGCTATACTGCTCTCAGGTAGGTGACACCTGGCAGCTCAGACCTGTGACCACGCTATACTGCTCTCAGGTAGGTGACACCTGGCAGCTCAGACCTGTGAACACGCTATACTACTCTCAGGTAGGTTACACCTGGCAGCTCAGACCTGTGACCACGCTATACTGCTCTCAGGTAGGTGACACCTGGCAGCTCAGACCTGTGAACACGCTATACTACTCTCAGGTAGGTTACACCTGGCAGCTCAGACCTGTGACCATGCTATACTACTCTCAGGTAGGTAACACCTGGCAGCTCAGACCTGTGACCATGCTATACTACTCTCAGGTAGGTTACACCTGGCAGCTCAGACCTGTGACCATGCTATACTACTCTCAGGTAGGTAACACCTGGCAGCTCAGACCTGTGACCATGCTATACTGTTCTCAGGTAGGTTACACCTGGCAGCTCAGGCCTGTGACCATGCTATACTACTCTCAGGTAGGTTAAGCCTGGCAAGTCACCTGAACACAGAACAACACCTCCTCTTTACAGACCACCACCTCCTCTTTACAGACCAACACCTCCTCTTTACAGACCAACACCTCCTCTTTACAGACCAACACCTCTACCTCCTCTTTACAGACCAACACCACCTCTTTACAGACCAACACCTCCTCTTTACAGACCAACCCCCTCCTCTTCACAGACCAGCCCCTCCTCTTTACAGACCAACACCTCCTCTTTACAGACCAACCCCCTCCTCTTTACAGACCAACACCTCCTCTTTATAGACCAACACCTTCTCTTTAGAGACAAACACCTCCACCTCCTCTTTATAGACCTCCACCCCCTCTTTACAGACCAACACCTCCACCTCCTCTTTACAGACCAACACGTCCACCTCCTCTTTACAGACCAACTTCTCCTCATTACAGACCAACACCTCCTCTTTACAGACCAACACCTCCTCTTTACAGACCAACTTCTCCTCTTTACAGACCAACACCTCGGCCTCCTCTTTACAGACCAACACCTCCTCTTTACAGACCTACATCTCCAACTCCTCTTTACAGACCAACATCTCCTCTTTAGACCAACCTCTCCTCTTTATAGACCTACACCTCCACCTCCTCTTTACAGACCAACAACCCCTCTTTACAGACCAACACCTCCTCTTTACAGACTAACACCTCCTCTTTACAGACCAACACCTCGGCCTCCTCTTTACAGACCAACACCTCCTCTTTACAGACCAACACCTCCACCTCCTCTTTACAGACCACCGTTTCCTCTTTACAGACCAACACCTCCACCTCGTCTTTACAGACCAACACCTCCTCTTTACAGACCAACACTTCAGCAGACACCCTTAATCAATATGTATGTGTGTGGTATGTGTGTGTGTGGTATGTGTGGGTGTGTGGTATGTGTGGGTGTGTGGTGTGTGTGGGTGTGTGATATGTGTGGGTGTGCACGTGTGTGCAGGTGGATGGCAGCAACAGATCACGTACCAGCGTCACGTTCAGAACCTACAGCTCTTCTACAGGATGCTGAGGAACAACGGCTTCCACAGAGATCACATCAAGACCTTCTTCGCTGGGAACGGACAGCTCTCAGGTGGGATAGGACGGACCAGGACACAGACACACACAGCCTGGTACACCCTCTCTAACCTCTCTATCCCTGTCTCTCTATAGAGGAGTGGGTATACCCAGCTACAGAGAAACGAGTGATAAGGAACCACATCTCTTATATCTGTGGGAAGCAGCACTGTGCAGACTCCCTGGTCCTCTACCTCAACAGCCCCACCAGGAACGACGGGACCATGCTGCTCTGGGATGGCAACTACAATGGCATAGTGCGTATAGATAGATTACTATAGATGGATAAATAGTTACTCCAATGAGTCCTTTACTTCCCTATGCATCAACACAATGAGGGACTGGATTACATTAGTTAGAAGTGTTGTTACCTATAAAGGCCAATACCTAATTCTATATTACCGTAACACATTAAGAGCAACTATGCCTCCTGTAGTCACTAACTGACTCCCATCCTGTAGTCACTAACTGACTCCCATCCTGTAGTCACTAACTGATTCCATCCTGTAGTCACTAACTGATTCCCATCCTGTAGTCACTAACTGACTCCCATCCTGTAGTCACTAACTGATTCCATCCTGTAGTCTCTAACTGATTCCATCCTGTAGTCACTGACTCCATCCTGTAGTCACTAACTGATTCCATCCTGTAGTCACTAACTGATTCCCATCCTGTAGTCACTGACTCCATCCTGTAGTCACTAACTGATTCCATCCTGTAGTCTCTAACTGATTCCATCCTGTAGTCACTGACTCCATCCTGTAGTCACTAACTGATTCCATCCTGTAGTCACTAACTGATTCCCATCCTGTAGTCACTAACTGATTCCATCCTGTAATCACTAACTGATTCCATCCTGTAGTCACTAACTGATTCCATCCTGTAGTCACTAACAGACTCCTATCCTGTAGTCACTAACTGATTCCATCATGTAGTCACTAACTGATTCCATCCTGTAGTCACTAACTGATTCCATCCTGTAGTCACTATCTGATTCCATCCTGTAGTCACTAACTGATTCCATCCTGTAGTCACTAACTGATTCCATCCTGTAGTCACTAACTGATTCCATCCTGTAGTCTCTAACTGATTCCATCCTGTAATCACTAACTGATTCCATCCTGTAGTCACTAACTGATTCCCATCCTGTAGTCTCTAACTGATTCCATCCTGTAATCACTAACTGATTCCGTCCTGTAGTCACTAACTGATTCCCATCCTGTAGTCTCTAACTGATTCCCATCCTGTAGTCACAAACTGATTCCCATCCTGTAGTCACTAACTGATTCCATCCTGTAATCACTAACTGATTCCCATCCTGTAGTCACTAACTGATTCCATCCTGTAGTCACTAACTGATTCCATCCTGTAGTCACTAACTGACTCCCATCCTGTAGTCTCTAACTGATTCCATCCTGTAGTCACTAACTGATTCCATCCTGTAGTCACTAACTGACTCCCATCCTGTAGTCACTAACTGATTCCATCCTGTAGTCACTAACTGATTCCATCCTGTAGTCACTAACAGACTCCTATCCTGTAGTCACTAACTAATTCCATCCTGTAGTCACTAACTGATTCCATCCTGTAGTCACTAACTGATTCCATCCTGTAGTCACTATCTGATTCCATCCTGTAGTCACTAACTGATTCCATCCTGTAGTCACTAACTGATTCCATCCTGTAGTCTCTAACTGATTCCATCCTGTAATCACTAACTGATTCCATCCTGTAGTCACTAACTGATTCCCATCCTGTAGTCTCTAACTGATTCCATCCTGTAGTCACTAACTGATTCCATCCTGTAGTCACTATCTGATTCCATCCTGTAGTCACTAACTGATTCCATCCTGTAGTCACTAACTGATTCCATCCTGTAGTCTCTAACTGATTCCATCCTGTAATCACTAACTGATTCCATGCTGTAGTCACTAACTGATTCCCATCCTGTAGTCTCTAACTGATTCCATCCTGTAATCACTAACTGATTCCCATCCTGTAGTCTCTAACTGATTCCCATCCTGTAGTCTCTAACTGATTCCCATCCTGTAGTCACAAACTGATTCCCATCCTGTAGTCACTAACTGATTCCATCCTGTAATCACTAACTGATTCCCATCCTGTAGTCACTAACTGATTCCATCCTGTAGTCACTAACTGATTCCATCCTGTAGTCACTAACTGACTCCCATCCTGTAGTCTCTAACTGATTCCATCCTGTAGTCACTAACTGATTCCATCCTGTAGTCACTAACTGACTCCATCCTGTAGTCACTAACTGACTCCCATCCTGTAGATACTAACTGATCCCATCCTGTAGTCACTAACTGATTCCATACTGTAGTCACTAACTGATTCCATCCTGTAGTCTCTAACTGATTCCATCCTGTAGTCACTAACTGACTCCATCCTGTAGTCACTAACTGACTCCATCCTGGAGTCACTAACTGACTCCCATCCTCTAGTCACTAACTGACTCCCATCCTCTAGTCACTAACTGATTCCATCCTGTAGTCTCTAACTGATTCCATCCTGTAGTCACTAACAGATTCCATTCTGTAGTCTCTAACTGATTCCATTCTGTAGTCTCTAACTGATCCCATCCTGTAGTCACTAACTGACTCCATCCTGTAGTCTCTAACTGATTCCATCCTGTAGTCTCTAACTGATTCCATCCTGTAATCACTAACTGATTCCATCCTGTAGTCACTAACTGATTCCCATCCTGTAGTCTCTAACTGATTCCATCCTGTAGTCACTAACTGATTCCATCCTGTAGTCACTATCTGATTCCATCCTGTAGTCACTAACTGATTCCATCCTGTAGTCACTAACTGATTCCATCCTGTAGTCTCTAACTGATTCCATCCTGTAATCACTAACTGATTCCATGCTGTAGTCACTAACTGATTCCCATCCTGTAGTCTCTAACTGATTCCATCCTGTAATCACTAACTGATTCCCATCCTGTAGTCTCTAACTGATTCCCATCCTGTAGTCTCTAACTGATTCCCATCCTGTAGTCACAAACTGATTCCCATCCTGTAGTCACTAACTGATTCCATCCTGTAATCACTAACTGATTCCCATCCTGTAGTCACTAACTGATTCCATCCTGTAGTCACTAACTGATTCCATCCTGTAGTCACTAACTGACTCCCATCCTGTAGTCTCTAACTGATTCCATCCTGTAGTCACTAACTGATTCCATCCTGTAGTCTTTAACTTATTCTATCCTGTAGTCACTAACTGACTCCATCCTGTAGTCACTAACTGACTCCATCCTGTAGTCACTAACTGACTCCCATCCTGTAGATACTAACTGATCCCATCCTGTAGTCACTAACTGATTCCATACTGTAGTCACTAACTGATTCCATCCTGTAGTCTCTAACTGATTCCATCCTGTAGTCACTAACTGACTCCATCCTGTAGTCACTAACTGACTCCATCCTGGAGTCACTAACTGACTCCCATCCTCTAGTCACTAACTGACTCCCATCCTCTAGTCTCTAACTGATTCCATCCTGTAGTCACTAACAGATTCCATTCTGTAGTCTCTAACTGATTCCATTCTGTAGTCTCTAACTGATCCCATCCTGTAGTCACTAACTGACTCCATCCTGTAGTCTCTAACTGATTCCATCCTGTAGTCACTAACTGATTCCATCCTGTAGTCACTAACTGATTCCATCCTGTAGTCACTAACTGACTCCATCCTGTAGTCACTAACTGACTCCATCCTGTAGTCACTAACTGACTCCCATCCTGTAGTCACTAACTGACTCCCATCCCGTAGTCACTAACTGACTCCCATCCTGTAGTCACTAACTGACTCCCATCCTGTAGTCACCAACTGACTGCCTGGGAGTTGTGGGACTACTGCAAAATTCCATGACGTGTTTATGTCATAATTCCACTGTCATGAACTTCATCTCTCTCGGGAAAACACATAATTTTTCTCATGCCAACCCATTATTTTTCCATGCTACTATTTGGTTTGCAACAGCTGGGGGTTGTGTTAAGCTACCTGTCTACCTCTACGACCTGTGCAACAATGTATCATGTTAAAAATGCAATCTCTCCCATGCCAATTAAACTAGAAACCCAAGAATGAATTTGAAACTAATAATTCACCATGGAAACCGTAAACACTCAGAATTCCATTCATTAATTGACCAGCACAGTGTGTTCAACATGAATTTAACATGCGTTTTAAAGAGTGGTGGGAACAGGAGATTGGTGGGGACAACAATCCCATAATAACCAGTCGACACGAACGAGTGGAGGATAACACCCTGGAAAGAGCCAACACAGCGAAGCAGACTAACTGGGCACTGAAATGTTACTGCGACTGGCTAAAATACAGTTTGATTTATTTTAGTAGGCAAGAACAAATACTTATTTACAATGACGGCCTACCCCGGCCAAACCCGGACGATGCTGGGACAATTATTCACCACCCTATAGGACTCCCAATCACAGCCAGATGTGATGCAGCCTGGATTCAAACCAGGGACTGTAGTGATGCCTCTTGCACTGAGATGCAGTGCCTTAGACCCATGTGCCACTCGGGAGCAAGAAAAAGGCATAGCTTTCTCTCTTGAGTCTGAGACAACGACAAAAGAACTGTTAAACGCAATCCTGCTGGAGCTTTATGGGAGTGTGAGGAATACTAAGAGTAAAGTGTCGAGTTGAACCGTTACATCAACGACCCTCACGGTTCTCCTGCCGGGTTGAATCATAACATCAACGACCCTCACGGTTCTCCTGTCGGGTTGAATCATAACATCAACGACCCTCACGGTTCTCCTGCCGGGTTGAATCATAACATCAACGACCCTCACGGTTCTCCTGCCGGGTTGAATCATAACATCAACGACCCTCACGGTTCTCCTGCCGGGTTGAATCATAACATCAACGACCCTCACGGTTCCCCTGCCGGGTTGAACCATAACATCAACAACCCTCACGGTTCTCCTCCCGGGTTGAATCATAACATCAACGACCCTCACGGTTCTCCTGCCGGGTTGAACCATAACATCAACAACCCTCACGGTTCTCCTGCCGGGTTGAATCATAACATCAACGACCCTCACGGTTCTCCGGCCGGGTTGAATCATAACATCAACGACCCTCACGGTTCTCCTGCCGGGTTGAATCATAACATCAACGACCCTCACGGTTCTCCTGCCGGGTTGAACCATAACATCAACGGCCCTCACGGTTCTCCTGCCGGGTTGAATCATAACATCAACGACCCTCACGGTTCTCCTGCCGGGTTGAATCATAACAATAACGACCCTCACGGTTCTCCTGCCGGGTTGAATCATAACATCAACGACCCTCACGGTTCTCCTGCCGGGTTGAATCATAACATCAACGACCCTCACGGTTCTCCTGCCGGGTTGAATCATAACATCAACGACCCTCACGGTTCCCCTGCCGGGTTGAACCATAACATCAACAACCCTCACGGTTCTCCTCCCGGGTTGAATCATAACATCAACGACCCTCACGGTTCTCCTGCCGGGTTGAACCATAACATCAACAACCCTCACGGTTCTCCTGCCGGGTTGAATCATAACATCAACGACCCTCACGGTTCTCCGGCCGGGTTGAATCATAACATCAACGACCCTCACGGTTCTCCTGCCGGGTTGAATCATAACATCAACGACCCTCACGGTTCTCCTGCCGGGTTGAACCATAACATCAACGGCCCTCACGGTTCTCCTGCCGGGTTGAATCATAACATCAACGACCCTCACGGTTCTCCTGCCGGGTTGAATCATAACAATAACGACCCTCACGGTTCTCCTGCCGGGTTGAATCATAACATCAACGACCCTCCTCAGAGTCTTTCATAAGACACACAAGGCTCAGATTGATCGCCCTCCTGAAGCGGCTTACCAGTTGGCGTCACGTGAAAAGCTAGCTATTTGCTGGCAGAAGTGGGGACACTTCAGGCTGAGGAGTAAGGTTCACACATCCCCATGTGCTATACACGCTCATACAAAAGTTAATCGATGCATGCCTGGAGGCAAGGGAAATAATGTCTACGAGTGGCCAACGGTGTGAGAGTTCACTCAAGATTGATTGGCAGCCTAACATGGAGAGCAGACATTGCTGGACTGCCATTGACAGTTCTTCCACTCTTGTCATCAACCAGGACCAGAACCACGAAGAGTTCTTCCACTCTTGTCATCAACCAGGACCAGAACCACGAAGAGTTCTTCTGTGCCATCAACAGAAACGTCACTGTTAACATCACCAACTAGCTTGGTTAGCTCGGACTCGCCCACCATACCAGTTGTTGCCTATATAAGGCCCGAGGCCTTATAGACCATTTAGACTATAGAGACCATAGAGATTATAGAGATTATAGAGACTATAAAGACTATAGAGACCATTTAGACTATAGAGACTATAGAGACCATTTAGACTATAGAGACCATAGAGATTATAGAGATTATAGAGCCTATAGAGACCATAGAGACTATAGAGACTATAGAGACTATAGAGACTATAGAGACTATAGAGACCATTTAGACTATAGAGACCATTTAGACTATAGAGACTATAGAGACTATAGAGACTATAGAGACTATAGAGACCATTTAGACTATAGAGACTATAGAGACTATAGAGACTATAGAGACTATAGAGACTATAGAGACTATAGAGACCATTTAGACTATAGAGACTATAGAGACTATAGAGACTATAGAGACTATAGAGACTATAGAGACTATAGAGATTATAGAGACCATTTAGACTATAGAGACTATAGAGACTATAGAGACCATAGAGATTATAGAGATTATAGAGACTATAGAGACCATAGAGACCGTTTAGACTATAGAGACCTTTTAGATTATAGAGACTATAGAGACTATAGAGACTATAGAGACTATAGAGACTATAGAGACTATAGAGACTATAGAGACAGTAGAGACTATAGAGACTATAGAGACTATAGAGACTATAGAGACTATAGAGACCATTTAGACTATAGAGACCATTTAGACTATAGAGACTATAGAGACTATAGAGACTATAGAGACTATAGAGACTATAGAGACCGTTTAGACTATAGAGACCTTTTAGATTATAGAGACTATAGAGACTATAGAGACTATAGAGACTATAGAGACCATTTAGACTATAGAGACTATAGAGACCATTTAGACTATAGAGACCATAGAGATTATAGAGATTATAGAGCCTATAGAGACCATAGAGACTATAGAGACTATAGAGACTATAGAGACTATAGAGACTATAGAGACCATTTAGACTATAGAGACCATTTAGACTATAGAGACTATAGAGACTATAGAGACTATAGAGACTATAGAGACTATAGAGACTATAGAGACTATAGAGACTATAGAGACTATAGAGACCATTTAGACTATAGAGACTATAGAGACTATAGAGACTATAGAGACTATAGAGACTATAGAGACTATAGAGATTATAGAGACCATTTAGACTATAGAGACTATAGAGACTATAGAGACCATAGAGATTATAGAGATTATAGAGACTATAGAGACCATAGAGACCGTTTAGACTATAGAGACCTTTTAGATTATAGAGACTATAGAGACTATAGAGACTATAGAGACTATAGAGACTATAGAGACTATAGAGACTATAGAGACAGTAGAGACTATAGAGACTATAGAGACTATAGAGACTATAGAGACTATAGAGACTATAGAGACCGTTTAGACTATAGAGACCTTTTAGATTATAGAGACTATAGAGACTATAGAGACTATAGAGACTATAGAGACTATAGAGACTATAGAGACTATTTAGACTATAGAGACTATAGAGACTATAGAGACTATAGAGACCATAGAGATTATAGAGATTATAGAGACTATAGAGACTATAGAGACCGTTTAGACTATAGAGACCTTTTAGATTATAGAGACTATAGAGACCATTTAGATTATAGAGACTATAGAGACTATAGAGACTATAGAGACTATAGAGACTATAGAGACTATAGAGACTATAGAGACTATAGAGACTATAGAGACCATTTAGACTATAGAGACTGTAGAGACTATAGAGACTATAGAGACTATAGAGACTATAGAGACCATAGAGACTGTAGAGACCATTTAGACTATAGAGACTATAGAGACCATTTAGACTATAGAGACTGTAGAGACCATTTAGACTATAGAGACTATAGAGACTATAGAGACCATAGAGACTATAGAGACTATAGAGACCATTTAGACTATAGAGACTATAGAGACTATAGAGACTATAGAGACCATTTAGACTATAGAGACTGTAGAGACTATAGAGACTATAGAGACTATAGAGACTATAGAGACTATAGAGACCATAGAGACTGTAGAGACCATTTAGACTATAGAGACTGTAGAGACCATTTAGACTATAGAGACCTTTTAGATTATAGAGATTATAGAGACTATAGAGACTATAGAGACCGTAGAGACCGTAGAGACCATAGAGACTGTAGAGACCATAGAGACTGTAGAGACTGTAGAGACAATTTAGACTATAGTGACTGTAGAGACTGTAGAGACCGTAGAGACCATTTAGACTATAGAGACTATATAGAGACTGTAGAGACTGTAGAGACCGTAGAGACTATAGATACCTTAGAGACTATAGAGATATAGAGACTCTCTAGTCTATAGAAACTATAGAGACTGTAGAGACTATATAGACCATTTAGACTATATAAGACTTTAGAGACCATTTAGACTATAGAGACTTTAGAGACTATAGATACTATAGAGACTACAGAGGCAATAGAGACCATAAAGACCGTAGAGACCCTAGAGACCATAGCGACTGTAGAGACCATAGAGACCGTAGAGACTGTAGAGACCATTTAGACTATAGTGGCTGTAGAGACTGTAGAGACCGTAGAGACCATTTAGACTATAGAGACTATATAGAGACTGTAGAGACCGTAGAGACTATAGAGACTATAGCGACTCTCTAAACTATAGAAACTATAGAGACTGTATAGACTATAGAGACTGTTTAGACTATAGAGAGTATAGAGACCATAGAGACTACAGAGACCATTTATACTATAGAGACTATAGAGACCGTTTAGACTATAGAGACCTTTTAGATTATAGAGACTATAGAAACAATAGAGACTATAGAGACCGTTTAGACTATAGAGACCTTTTAGATTATAGAGACTATAGAGACCATTTAGATTATAGAGACTATAGAGACTATAGAGACTATAGAGACTATAGAGACTATAGAGACTATAGAGACTATAGAGACTATAGAGACTATAGAGACTATAGAGACTATTTAGACTATAGAGACTATAGAGACTATAGAGACTATAGAGACCATTTAGATTATAGAGACTGTAGAGACCATTTAGACTATAGAGACCTTTTAGATTATAGAGACTATAGAGACCATTTAGATTATAGAGACTATAGAGACTATAGAGACTATAGAGACTATAGAGACTATAGAGACTATAGAGACTATAGAGACTATAGAGACTATAGAGACTATAGAGACCATTTAGACTATAGAGACTGTAGAGACTATAGAGACTATAGAGACTATAGAGACTATAGAGACCATAGAGACTGTAGAGACCATTTAGACTATAGAGACTATAGAGACCATTTAGACTATAGAGACTGTAGAGACCATTTAGACTATAGAGACTATAGAGACTATAGAGACCATAGAGACTGTAGAGACCATTTAGACTATAGAGACTATAGAGACTATAGAGACTATAGAGACCATTTAGACTATAGAGACTGTAGAGACTATAGAGACTATAGAGACTATAGAGACTATAGAGACTATAGAGACCATAGAGACTGTAGAGACCATTTAGACTATAGAGACTGTAGAGACCATTTAGACTATAGAGACCTTTTAGATTATAGAGATTATAGAGACTATAGAGACTATAGAGACCGTAGAGACCGTAGAGACCATAGAGACTGTAGAGACCATAGAGACTGCTTCTTGGTTTGTATATGTATTCTTCTCTCTAATGCTTGTCCCACTGGGCCTCAGATCAGCTCTAGAACGTTCCTGATCCACAACACCTTCTGACACATCGATCTAGCACCCTCTAGGATTTGTTGCTAGTCGTTATTTCATGCTCCATCCATTTGGATGTCAGTTTGAACAGGTTTGAAATAACCTCATGGCAGAATTGTTTTTTTGGGGTTCTGAGATTACGGCTAAAGCATATATAGGTTAGGAACTTTTAGAACACCTGTGTGCTTCTCATGCTGGCTTTGAACGTAAGCAATTACCTGTAAGACTGTGACAGATCGGGGTTGCGTGACTGCTTGTCTCCCTCTCCCCAGGATTCCTCTGTGGGTGAGCTGATGGCTGAATATAAAACAGCAGGGTTGAACCTGTATGTTTAGATATAGACGGTGATGGGAGATCATTTGGTTTTTCCTCTCGCCCCTAATGCAGGCGGACCTGAAGGAGCGCTACAGTGTGGGAGAGCTGCTAGCGGACTTGGCAGGCTGCAGGGCGAGACGGGTACTAGTCTTCGTAGAGCAGAGTTACAGCGGGGTGCTCAGTAAGAGACTGAAAGCATCTCTGAAACACCTGAACGTGGTGCTGCTCAACATAGCCGACAGCTGGGCCTCGCTGCACCCAGCAACATGCCTTATAGACCACCTGAGTAAGGTATGTAGCAAAACCCTGCACAGTGCCTTATAGACCACCTGAGTAAGGTATGTAGCAAAACCCTGCACAGTGCCTTATAGACCACCTGAGTAAGGTATGTAGCAAAACCCTGCACAGTGCCTTATAGACCACCTGAGTAAGGTATGTAGCAAAACCCTGCACAGTGCCTTAGAGACCACCTGAGTAAGGTATGTAGCAAAACCCTGCACAGTGCCTTAGAGACCACCTGAGTAAGGTATGTAGCAAAACCCTGCACAGTGCCTTATAGACCACCTGAGTAAGGTATGTAGCAAAACCCTGCACAGTGCCTTATAGACCACCTGAGTAAGGTAAGCAACACATACACACACCCTGCACAACACACATCCTGCACAACATACACTCTACACAACACACACACACACCCACCCTAGACAACACACACAAACCCTGCACAACATGCACCCTGTAACCAGAAGCCATGGATTACAGGCAACATCCGCAATGAAATAAAGACTAGAGCTGCAGCTTTCAAGGAGCGGGACACTTATGAGAAATCCCCCTACGCCCTCAGACAAACCATCAAACAGGCAAAGTATCAATACAGGACTAAGATGGAATCCTACTACACCGTCTCTGACGCTCGTCGGATGTGGCAGGGCTTGAAAACTATCATGGTGTTAGGACAATAATCTTTACCTCAACGTCAGCAAAACAAAGGAGCTGATCGTGGACTACGGGAAACAGAGGTCCGAGCACACCCCCGACATCCACACTGACGGGGAGCTGTAAGCAGGTTTCGAGAGCTTCAAGTTTCTCGGTGGCCACGTGACTGTGGCTGATACCAACACAGTCGTGAAGACGGCCCCTTCCACCAGTCAGATCCTTAAAAGGCTGTGCCACCAGAGACTCTGGGTTCACGCCCAGGCTCTGTCGTTACCGGCCACGACCGGGTTAGGGCGACCGGGAGGTCCGTGGGGTGACGCACAATTGGCATAGCGACGTCCGGGTTAGGGAGGACTTGGCCGGTAGGGATATCCTTGTCTCATCGCGCACCAGCGACTCCTGTGGCGGGCCGGGCACAGTGCATGCTAACCAAGGTTGCCAGGTGCACGGTGTTTCCTCCGACACATTGGTGCGGCTGGCTTCCGGGTTGGATGAGTGCTGTGTTAAGAGGCAGTGCGGCTTGGTTGGGTTGTGTATAGGAGGACGCATGACTTTCAGCCTTCGTCTCTCCCGAGCCCGTACGGGAGTTGTAGCGATGAGACAAGATAGTAGCTACTAACAATTGGATACCATGAAATTGGGGAGAAAAAAGGGGGTAAAATTCAACAAAAAAACAACAATAACAACAACAAAAAAGGTTCTACAGCTGCACCATTGTCATGGGCCATCAGATCCTTAAAAGGTTCTACAGCTGCACCATTGTCATGGGCAATCAGATCCTTAAAAGGTTCTACGGCTGCACCATTGTCATGGGCAATCAGATCCTTAAAAGGTTGTACAGCTGTCATGGGCCATTAGATCCTTAAAAGGTTCTACAGCTGTCATGGGCCATCAGATCCTTAAAAGGTTCTACAGCTGTCATGGGCCATTAGATCCTTAAAAGGTTCTACAGCTGTCATGGGCCATTAGATCCTTAAAAGGTTCTACAGCTGCACCATTGTCATGGGCCATCAGATCCTTAAAAGGTTCTACAGCTGCACCATTGTCATGGGCCATTAGATCCTTAAAAGGTTCTACAGCTGCACCATTGTCATGGGCCATTAGAACCTTAAAAGGTTCTACAGCTGCACCATTGTCATGGGCGATCAGATCCTTAAAAGGTTCTACAGCTGCACCATTGTCATGGGCCATCAGATCCTTAAAAGGTTCTACAGCTGCGCCATTGTCATGGGCCATCAGATCCTTAAAAGGTTCTACAGCTGTCATGGGCCATTAGATCCTTAAAAGGTTCTACAGCTGCACCATTGTCATGGGCCATTAGATCCTTAAAAGGTTCTACAGCTGCACCATTGTCATGGGCCATCAGATCCTTAAAAGGTTCTACAGCTGCACCATTGTCATGGGCCATCAGTTCCTTAAAAGGTTCTACAGCTGCACCATTGTCATGGGCCATTAGATCCTTAAAAGGTTCTACAGTTGCACCATTGTCATGGGCCATTAGATCCTTAAAAGGTTCTACAGTTGCACCATGGTCATGGGCCATTAGATCCTTAAAAGGTTCTACAGCTGCACCATTGTCATGGGCCATTAGATCCTTAAAAGGTTCTACAGCTGCACCATTGTCATTGGCCATCAGATCCTTAAAAGGTTCTACAGCTGCACCATTGTCATGGGCCATTAGATCCTTAAAAGGTTCTACAGCTGCACCATTGTCATGGGCCATCAGATCCTTAAAAGGTTCTACAGCTGCACCATTGTCATGGGCGATCAGATCCTTAAAAGGTTCTACAGCTGCAGCATTGTCATGGGCCATCAGATCCTTAAAAGGTTCTACAGCTGCGCCATTGTCATGGGCCATCAGATCCTTAAAAGGTTCTACAGCTGTCATGGGCCATTAGATCCTTAAAAGGTTCTACAGCTGCACCATTGTCATGGGCCATTAGATCCTTAAAAGGTTCTACAGCTGCACCATTGTCATGGGCCATCAGATCCTTAAAAGGTTCTACAGCTGCACCATTGTCAAGGGCCATCAGATCCTTAAAAGGTTCTACAGCTGTCATGGGCCATTAGATCCTTAAAAGGTTCTACAGCTGTCATGGGCCATCAGATCCTTAAAAGTTTCTACAGCTGTCATGGGCCATTAGATCCTTAAAAGGTTCTACAGCTGTCATGGGCCATTAGATCCTTAAAAGGTTCTACAGCTGCACCATTGTCATGGGCCATCAGATCCTTAAAAGGTTCTACAGCTGCACCATTGTCATGGGCCATTAGATCCTTAAAAGGTTCTACAGCTGCACCATTGTCATGGGCCATCAGATCCTTAAAAGGTTCTACAGCTGCACCATTGTCATGGGCGATCAGATCCTTAAAAGGTTCTACAGCTGCACCATTGTCATGGGCCATCAGATCCTTAAAAGGTTCTACAGCTGCGCCATTGTCATGGGCCATCAGATCCTTAAAAGGTTCTACAGCTGTCATGGGCCATTAGATCCTTAAAAGGTTCTACAGCTGCACCATTGTCACGGGCCATTAGATCCTTAAAAGGTTCTACAGCTGCACCATTGTCATGGGCCATCAGATCCTTAAAAGGTTCTACAGCTGCACCATTGTCATGGGCCATCAGTTCCTTAAAAGGTTCTACAGCTGCACCATTGTCATGGGCCATTAGATCCTTAAAAGGTTCTACAGTTGCACCATGGTCATGGGCCATTAGATCCTTAAAAGGTTCTACAGCTGCACCATTGTCATGGGCCATTAGATCCTTAAAAGGTTCTACAGCTGCACCATTGTCAAGGGCCATCAGATCCTTAAAAGGTTCTACAGCTGCACCATTGTCATGCGCGATCAGATCCTTAAAAGGTTCTACAGCTGCACCACTGTCATGGGCCATCAGATCCTTAAAAGGTTCTACAGCTGCACCATTGTCATGGGCCATCAGATCCTTAAAAGGTTCTACAGCTGCACCATTGTCATGGGCCATCAGATCCTTAAAAGGTTCTACAGCTGCACCATTGTCATGGGCCATCAGATCCTTAAAAGGTTCTACAGCTGCACCATTGTCATGGGCCATTAGATCCTTAAAAGGTTCTACAGTTGCACCATTGTCATGGGCCATTAGATCCTTAAAAGGTTCTACAGTTGCACCATGGTCATGGGCCATTAGATCCTTAAAAGGTTCTACAGCTGCACCATTGTCATGGGCCATTAGATCCTTAAAAGGTTCTACAGCTGCACCACTGTCAAGGGCCATCAGATCCTTAAAAGGTTCTACAGCTGCACCATTGTCATGCGCGATCAGATCCTTAAAAGGTTCTACAGCTGCACCACTGTCATGGGCCATCAGGTCCTTAAAAGGTTCTACAGCTGCACCACTGTCATGGGCCATCAGGTCCTTAAAAGGTTCTACAGCTGCACCATTGTCATGGTCCATCAGATCCTTAAAAGGTTCTACAGCTGCACCATTGTCATGGGCGATCAGATCCTTAAAAGGATCTACAGCTGCACCATTGTCGTGGGCCATCAGATCCTTAAAAGGTTCTACAGCTGCACCATTGTCATGGGCCATCAGATCCTTAAAAGGTTCTACAGCTGCACCATTGTCATGGGCCATCAGATCCTTAAAAGGTTCTACAGCTGCACCAATGTCATGGGCCATCAGATCCTTAAAAGGTTCTACAGCTGCACCATTGTCATTGGCGATCAGATTCTTAAAAGGTTCTACAGCTGCACCATTGTCATGGGCCATTAGATCCTTAAAAGGTTCTACAGTTGCACCATTTTCATGGGCCATTAGATCCTTAAAAGGTTCTACAGTTGCACCATTGTCATGGGCCATTAGATCCTTAAAAGGTTCTACAGTTGCACCATTGTCATGGGCCATTAGATCCTTAAAAGGTTCTACAGCTGCACCATTGTCATGGGCCATTAGATCCTTAAAAGGTTCTACAGCTGCACCATTGTCAAGGGCCATCAGACCCTTAAAAGGTTCTACAGCTGCACCATTGTCATGCGCGATCAGATCCTTAAAAGGTTCTACAGCTGCACCACTGTCATGGGCCATCAGATCCTTAAAAGGTTCTACAGCTGCACCATTGTCATGGGCCATCAGATCCTTAAAAGGTTCTACAGCTGCACCATTGTCATGGGCCATCAGATCCTTAAAAGGTTCTACAGCTGCACCATTGTCATGGGCCATCAGATCCTTAAAAGGTTCTACAGCTGCACCATTGTCGTGAGCCATCAGATCCATAAAACATTCTACAGCTGCACCATTGTCGTGGGCCATCAGATCCTTAAAAGGTTCTACAGCTGTCTTGGGCCATCAGATCCTTAAAAGGTTCTACAGCTGCACGATTGTCGTGAGCCATCAGATCCTTAAAAGGTTCTACAGCTGCACCATTGTCGTGGGCCATCAGATCCTTAAAAGGTTCTACTGCTGCACCATTGTCGTGGGCCATCAGATCCTTAAAAGGTTCTACAGCTGCCATGGGCCATCAGATCCTTAAAAGGTTCTACAGCTGCACCATTGTCGTGGGCCATCAGATCCTTAAAAGGTTCTACAGCTGCACCATTGTCGTGGGCCATCAGATCCTTAAAAGGTTCTACAGCTGCCATGGGCCATCAGATCCTAAAAAGGTTCTACAGCTGCACCATTGTCATGGGCCATCAGATCCTTAAAAGGTTCTACAGCTGTCATGGGCCATCAGATCCTTAAAAGGTTCTACAGCTGTCATGGGCCATCAGATCCTTAAAAGGTTCTACAGCTGCCATGGGCCATCAGATCCATAAAACGTTCTACAGCTGCACCATTGTCGTGGGCCATCAGATCCTTAAAAGGTTCTACAGCTGTCATGGGCCATCAGATCCTTAAAAGGTTCTACAGCTGCACCATTGTCGTGAGCCATCAGATCCATAAAAGGTTCTACAGCTGCACCATTGTCGTGGGCCATCAGATCCTTAAAAGGTTCTACAGCTGCACCATTGTCGTGGGCCATCAGATCCTTAAAAGGTTCTACAGCTGCCATGGGCCATCAGATCCTTAAAAGGTTCTACAGCTGCACCATTGTCGTGGGCCATCAGATCCTTAAAATGTTCTACAGCTGCACCATTGTCATGGGCCATCATATCCTTAAAAGGTTCTACAGCTGCACCATTGTCGTGGGCCATCTTATCCTTAAAAGGTTCTACAGCTGTCATGGGCCATCAGATCCTTAAAAGGTTCTACAGCTGCACCATTGTCATGGGCCATCAGATCCTTAAAAGGTTCTACAGCTGCACCATTGTTATGGGCCATTAGATCCTTAAAAGGTTCTACAGCTGCACCATTGTCATGGGCGATCAGATCCTTAAAAGGTTCTACAGCTGCACCATTGTCATGGGCAAATAGATCCTTAAAAGGTTCTACAGCTGCACCATTGTCGTGGGCCATCAGATCCTTAAAAGGTTCTACAGCTGCACCATTGTCATGGGCCATTAGATCCTTAAAAGGTTCTACAGCTGCACCACTGTCATGGGCCATCAGGTCCTTAAAAGGTTCTACAGCTGCACCACTGTCATGGGCCATTAGATCCTTAAAATGTTCTACAGCTGCACCATTGTCAAGGGCCATCAGATCCTTAAAAGGTTCTACAGCTGCACCA
Organism: Oncorhynchus kisutch; assembly: GCF_002021735.2. Taxonomy (NCBI): domain Eukaryota; kingdom Metazoa; phylum Chordata; class Actinopteri; order Salmoniformes; family Salmonidae; genus Oncorhynchus; species Oncorhynchus kisutch. Next base: position 49,425,910 of record NC_034199.2, read on the forward strand.
TTGTCATGCGCGATCAGATCCTTAAAAGGTTCTACAGCTGCACCACTGTCATGGGCCATCAGATCCTTAAAAGGTTCTACAGCTGCACCATTGTCATGGGCCATCAGATCCTTAAAAGGTTCTACAGCTGCACCATTGTCGTGGGCCATCAGATCCTTAAAAGGTTCTACAGCTGCACCATTGTCATGGGCGATCAGATCCTTAAAAGGTTCTACAGCTGCACCACTGTCATGGGCCATCAGATCCTTAAAAGGTACTACAGCTGCACCATTGTCGTGGGCCATCAGATCCTTAAAAGGTTCTACAGCTGTCATGGGCCATCAGATCCTTAAAAGGTTCTACAGCTGCACCATTGTCATGGGCCATCAGACCCTTAAATGTTTCAACAGCTGTCATGGGCCATCAGATCCTTAAAAGGTTCTACAGCTGTCGTGGGCCATCAGATCCTTAAAAGGTTCTACAGCTGTCATGGGCCATTTGATCCTAAAAAGGTTCTACAGCTGCACCATTGTCATGGGCCATCAGATCCTTAAAAGGTTCTACAGCTGTCATGGGCCATCAGATCCTTAAAAGGTTCTACAGCTGCCATGGGCCATCAGATCCTTAAAAGGTTCTACAGCTGTCATGGGCCATCAGATCCTTAAAAGGTTCTACACCTGTCATGGGCCATCAGATCCTTAAAAGGTTCTACAGCTGCACCATTGTCGTGGGCCATTAGATCCTTAAAAGGTTCTACAGCTGCACCATTGTCATTGGCCATCAGATCCTTAAAAGGTTCTACAGCTGTCATGGGCCATCAGATCCTTAAAAGGTTCTACACCTGTCATGGGCCATCAGATCCTTAAAAAGTTCTACAGCTGCACCATTGTCATGGGCCATCAGATCCTTAAAAGGTTCTACAGCTGTCATGGGCCATCAGATCCTTAAAAGGTTCTACAGCTGTCATGGGCGATCAGATCCTTAAAAGGTTCTACAGCTGCACCATTGTCGTGGGCCATCAGATCCTTAAAAGGTTCTACAGCTGCACCATTGTCATGGGCCATCAGATCCTTAGAAGGTTCTACAGCTGCACCACTGTCATGGGCCATCAGATCCTTAAAAGGTTCTACAGCTGTCATGGGCCATCAGATCCTTAAAAGGTTCTACAGCTACACCATTGAGAGTATTTCACTGGCTGCATCAAATGGCAACTGCTCGGCATCCGACCGCAAGGCACTACAGGGGGTTGTGCGTACAGCCCAGGACATCACTGGGTTCAAGCTCCCTGCATTCCAAGACCTCTATACCAGGCGGTGTCAGAGAAAGGCCCTAAAAATGGTCAAAGACTCCAGCCACCCAAGTCATAGACTGTTCTCACTGATACCGCACGGCAAGCGGTACCGATCGAACCAACAGGACCCTGAACAGCTTCCACCACCAATCCATAAGGCTCACTGACTGCTAAATAGTTAATTAAATAGTTAACCAATAGCTACCCGGACTATCTGCATCGACACTTTTGGCACATACTCTTTTCACTCATCACATACCCTATCCTTTACCCCTACCTACAGTATACTGCTGTTGCTGTCTATTATCTATCCTTTACCCCTACCTACAGTATACTGCTGTTACTGTCTATTATCTATCCTTTACCCCTACCTACAGTATACTGCTGTTACTGTCTATTATCTATCCTTTACCCCTACCTACAGTATACTGCTGTTACTGTCTATTATCTATCCTTTACCCTTACCTACAGTATACTGCTGTTACTGTCTATTATCTATCCTGTTGTCTAGTCACTTTACCCCTACCTACGGTATACTGCTGTTACTGTCTATTATCTATCCTTTACCCCTACCTACAGTATACTGCTGTTCCTGTCTATTATCTATCCTTTACCCCTACCTACGGTATACTGCTGTTCCTGTCTATTATCTATCCTTTAGCCCTACCTACAGTATACTGCTGTTACTGTCTATTATCTATCCTTTACCCCTACCTACAATATACTGCTGTTACTGTCTATTATCTATCCTTTACCCCTACCTACAGTATACTGCTGTTACTGTCTATTATCTATCCTTTACCCCTACCTACAGTATACTGCTGTTACTGTCTATTATCTATCCTTTACCCCTACCTACAGTATACTGCTGTTACTGTCTATTATCTATCCTTTACCCCTACCTACAGTATACTGCTGTTACTGTCTATTATCTATCCTGTTGCCTAGTTACTGTACCTCTACCGTTATGTACATACATTACCAGTCAAAAGTTTGGACACACCTACTCATTCAAGGGTCTTTCTTTACTTTTACTATTTTCTACACAGTCAAATGACAGTGAAGACATAAAAACTATGAAATAACACATATGGAATCATGTAGTAAACCTCATGAAGCTGGTTGAGAGAATGCCAAGAGTGTGTAAAGCTGTCATCAAAGCAAAAGGGCAGCTGCTTTGAAGAATCTCAAATAAAGAAAATAACAATTTTTTTGGTTAGTAGTCATCTGGAATGCATTTCAATTAACAGGTGTGCCTTGTTAAATGTTACAAGTATTTCCTTCTTAATGTGTTTGAGCCAATCAGTTGAAGATAGCCCTATTTGGTAAAAGACCAAGTCAACATTACGGCAAGAACAGCTGAAATAAGCAAAGAGAAACGACAGTCCATCATTACTTTAAGACATGAAGGTCAGTCAATGCGGAACATTTCAATAACTTTGAAAGTGTCTTCAAGTGCAGTCGCAAAAACCATCAAGCGCTATGATGAAACTGGCTTTCATGAGGACCACCACAGGAAAGAAAGACCCAGAGTTACCTCTGCTGCAGAGGATACGTTCATTAGAGATACCTGTCTCTCATGAGGACCGCCACAAGAAAGGAAGACCCAGAGTTACCTCTGCTGCAGAGGATAAATTCATTAGAGTTACCTGTCTCTCATGAGGACCGCCACAGGAAAGGAAGACCCAGAGTTACCTCTGCTGCAGAGGATAAATTCATTAGAGTTACCTGTCTCTCATGAGGACCGCCACAGGAAAGGAAGACCCAGAGTTACCTCTGCTGCAGAGGATAAGTTCATTAGAGATACCTGTCTCTCATGAGGACTGCCACAGGAAAGAAAGACCCAGAGTTACCTCTGCTGCAGAGGATAAATTCATTAGAGTTACCTGTCTCTCATGAGGACCGCCACAGGAAAAGAAGACCCAGAGTTACCTCTGCTGCAGAGGATAAATTCATTAGAGATACCTGTCTCTCATGAGGACCGCCACAGGAAAGGAAGACCCAGAGTTACCTCTGCTGCAGAGGATAAATTCATTAGAGTTACCTGTCTCTCATGAGGACCGCCACAGGAAAGGAAGACCCAGAGTTACCTCTGCTGCAGAGGATAAATTCATTAGAGATACCTGTCTCTCATGAGGACCGCCACAGGAAAGGAAGACCCAGAGTTACCTCTGCTACAGAGGATACATTCATTAGAGATACCTGGCTCTCATGAGGACCGCCACAGGAAAGGAAGACCCAGAGTTACCTCTGTTACAGAGGATAAATTCATTAGAGATACCAGCCTCATAAATTTCATCCCAAATAAATGCTTCACAGAGTTCACTTTCTTGTTTATTTAACCTTTATTCAAGTAACAGACATCTTAACATCAACTGTTCAGAGGAGACTGTGTGAATCAGGCCTTCATGGTCGAATTATTGCAAAGAAACCACTACTAAAGCACACCAATAAGAAGAGACTTGCTTGGGCCAAGAAACACGAGCAATGGACATTAGACAGGTGTAAATCTGTCCTTTGGTCTGATGAGTCCAAATTTGAGATTTTTGGTTCCAACCACCGTGTCTTTGAGAGATGCAGAGTAGGTGAACGGATGATCTCCGCATGTGTGGTTCCCACTGTGAAGCATGGAGGAAGAGGTGTGATGGTGCTTTGCTGGAGACACTGTCTGTGATTTATTTAGAATTCAAGGCACACTTAACCAGCACGGCTACCACAGCATTCTGCAGCAATTCGCCATCCCATCTGGTTTGCGCTAAGTGGGACTATCGTTTGTTTTTCAACAGGACATTGACCCAGCACACCTCCAGGCTGTGTAAGGGCTATTTGACCAAGAAGGAGAGTTATGGAGTGTTGCATCAGATGACCTGGCCTCCACAATCACCCGACCTCAACCCAGTTGAGATGGTTTGGGAGGAGTTGGACCGCAGAGTGAAGGATAAGCAGCCAACAAGTGCTCAGCATATGTGGGAACTCCTTCAAGACTGTAGGAAAAGCATTCCAGGTGAAGCTGGTTGAGAGAATCCCAAGCATGTGCAAAGCTATCATCAAGGCTACTTTGAAGAATCTAAAACATATTTAGATTTGTTGAACACTTTTTGGGGGCTACTACATGATTCCATATGTGTTATTTCATAGTTTTGATGTCTTCACTATTATTCTACAATGTAGAAAATAGTAATAAAAAATTTAAAAAAACATTGACTGGTACTGGTAGCTACCTCAATTACCTCGTGCCCCTACACATCCAATCTGTACAGGTACCCTGTGTATTTAGCCAAGTTACCTTTACTCATTGTGGATTTATTTATTGTTATTTTTCTATTAATTTCTTAAAATGGATTAAAACGATGTCTTTACAACCAGCGCTTCCCACTGAGAAGAGATAACAAAATGATCTATAAAATTGTTATGAGGCTTCCTGAAATGATGTTCTCACAATAATGTATAAAGTGGAGATCACACCACCACCATCAATCATTTGACCTGACCCTCTTCTTCCTCCCATCTCTTCTCAGGATTCAGGGATGTCCCGCCTCCTCGACCCCAAATCCAGCCTTTTGGATGTCAACCTATCTGGTGCGCCCTGTAACACAACTCCACCTCTGAGCGAAGCAGAGATGAGGAAGGAGTACATGGGCTGTCAGAACCTCCCCACCGCCCTGTGGTACCAGAACCACAACCAGAACCTCCCCCCTGCTCTGTGGTACCAGAACCACAACTAGATCCTCCCGACCCCTCTGTGATACCAGAATCAGAACCTTCCCATCGCCATGTGATATCAGAACCTCTGCACCGACCTGTGGTACCAGAACCATAAACCACAACTAGAACCTACCCACCATCCTGTGGTACAAGAACTACAACCAGAACCTCCCCACTGCCCTATGGTGCCAGAACCACAACCAGAACCTTCCCATCATACTGTGGCATCAGAACCACACCAGAATCTCCACACCGCCCTGTGGTACCAGAACCAGAACCTCCCCACTCTCCTGTGGTACCAGAACCACAACTAGAACCAGTACCTCCCCACCGTCCTGTGATGCCAGAACCCCCCCACCTCCCTGTGGTACCAGAACCACAACCATAACCTTCTCATCACCTTATGGTACCAGGACCAGATCCTCCCCAATCTCCTGTGGTACCAGGACCAGATCCTCCCCACTGTCCTGTGGTACCAGGACCTGAACCTCCCCACTCTCCTGTGGTACCAGGACCAGATCCTCCCCACTCTCCTGTGGTACCAGGACCAGATCCTCCCCACTGTCCTATGGTACCTGGACCTGAACCTCCCCACCACACTGTGGTACCAGAACCTGAACCTCCCCAATGTCCTGTGGTACAAGGACCAGATCCTCCCCACTCTCCTGTGGTACCAGGACCTGAACCTCCCCACCACACTGTGGTACCAGGACCACAACCTCCCCACCACACTGTGGTACCAGAACCTGATCCTCCCCACTCTCCTGTGGTACAAGAACCTGCATCTCCCCACTCTCCTATGGTACCAGGACCAGAACCTCCCCATCACCCTGTGGAACCAGAACCACAACTAGAACCAGTACCTCCCCACCGCCCTGTGGTACCAGAACCACAACCAGAACCACCCCACCGCCCTGTGGTACCAGGGCCACAACTAGAACCTCCCCACCGGTCTGTGGTACCAGAACCACAGCCAGAACCTTCACAGCACCTTCTGGTACCAGAACCACAACCAGAACCTTCACAGCACCTTGTGGTACCAGAACCACATCCAGAACCGACACAGACCCCTGGACAGAATTTTATTTTGAAAGAACACTCAGACTCATACACACAGACTCATACACACACATGCACACACACACAGATGCAGACACAAATAACAAGACAAGAGAAGACAACACACACAGACAGACATACCTAACAACACAAGAGAAGACCACACACAGACAGACACAAATAACAACACAGACAGACACAAATAACAAGACAATAGACAACACACAGACCGAATCACAGAGAAGGCTAGTTGCTTTGTCAATCACACACTAGATGATGGCTTGTCATCGGGAGTCGTTTCTGTTACAACACATTCTTATTTAAGTGTATCTTTTGAGCCCACATACATATAGTACCGCAGGATTTGTGCTAGTGATGGAGGAAAAAAGTCCCGTTACATTTCGCAATATTATTTTTGACGATATTATAATTGATACTTTGACTTCAAGTATCGATTTAAAAAAAATAAAATGAAATAAAAAAACAACCTGCCTTTTTTTTTGCTAGGTAGTGTTAGCTAGAGCTAGGTCGTGTTAGCTAGAGCTAGGTAGTGTTAGCTAGAGCTAGGTCGTGTTAGCTAGAGCTAGGTAGTGTTAGCTAGAGCTAGGTCGTGTTAGCTAGAGCTAGGTAGTGTTAGCTAGAGCTAGGTAGTGTTAGCTAGAGCTAGGTAGTGTTAGCTAGAGCTAGGTCGTGTTAGCTAGAGCTAGGTCGTGTTAGCTAGAGCTAGGTCGTGTTAGCTAGAGCTAGGTCGTGTTAGCTAGAGCTAGGTAGTGTTAGCTAGAGCTAGGTAGTGTTAGCTAGCTCTTGTCGGCTGTACTAGCTTGTTCTCTTTCTTTTTAAATAGTGAGCCAACATACAGTGTTTTCAGCACTTTTATTTCAATGACTGATCAAAGCTAACTAACATATAGTGAGCAATATGTATACAACTTCAAATCACAATCAAGTATCGAATCACAAAATATATAGAATCGTGAGAATAGTGAGAATAGCAATACATATTGAATCGTGAGAATAGTAATACATACAGAATAGTGAGAATAGCAATACATACAGAATCGTGAGAATAGCAATACATACAGAATCGTGAGAATAGCAATACATTTCGTATCGGCACCTAAGTATCATGATAATTATCGTATCGTGAGTTCCCTGGCGATTCCCAGCCCTAATTTGCACCATGATAGGACACTTTCAGATCTGTACCAAGGACCGGAGAGAGAGGGACTCTGACAGTTAAATGTGTATAAGGAAGGGAAGAGGAGCGGACGAGGGAAGAGGACGGGACGGTGTGTTTGATTGTCCTCACTCTGAACCCCGGCATCATCACCACGGACGCTTGGTGACGGACAGGGAGTAGAGGAGTGGGAAACGTCCCAAGAGGACCATCCTGTCCTGTGCCAGCTAGCGGCAGCTCCTGACGGTTGGGTACAGACTGTGAAGAGGTTCAGATAGAGGACACCAGAGCCTCTGGACGACTTACCTCCCTCTCTAGGTCCCTGAATAAGATGACAATGCATGCGTCCCCAGAGCCACCCTATTCCCTACACGGTGCACTACTTCAGACCAGGGGCTTTATTTAAATAATGCCACTCTGCAACACATCATGCCCGCTTTAACATTTCTCCCAGAGCAACCAAGCCCAGCACAGCCCTCAGCTCAGCACAGCCCTCAGCCCAGCACAGCCCTCAGCCCAGCACAGCCCTCAGCCCAGCCCAGCCCTCAGCCCAGACAGCCCTCAGCCCAGACAGCCCTCAGCCCAGACAGCCCTCAGCCCAGACAGCCCTCAGCCCAGCCCAGCCCTCAGCCCAGACAGCCCTCAGCCCAGCCCAGCCCTCAGCCCAGCACAGCCCTCAGCCCAGCCCAGCCCTCAGCCCAGACAGCCCTCAGCCCAGCCCAGCCCAGCCCAGCCCTCAGCCCAGCCCAGCCCTCAGCCCAGCCCAGCCCTCAGCCCAGCACAGCCCTCAGCCCAGACAGCCCTCAGCCCAGCCCTCAGCCCAGCACAGCCCTCAGCCCAGACAGCCCTCAGCCCAGCACAGCCCTCAGCCCAGACAGCCCTCAGCCCAGCACAGCCCTCAGCCCAGCCCAGCCCTCAGCCCAGCACAGCCCTCAGCCCAGACAGCCCTCAGCCCAGCACAGCCCTCAGCCCAGCACAGCCCTCAGCCCAGACAGCCCTCAGCCCAGCACAGCCCTCAGCCCAGCACAGCCCTCAGCCCAGACAGCAGACACCTCAGTAAGAAAGCTGTGTGCAGCGTTGGCTTACTGCTCTATGATTTAATGATGAGAACGCAGCCTGCTCCAGTCGGTCCTGTCCTCAGAGCAGACGGTCTCCAGTCCTGTCCTCAGAGCAGACTGTCTCCAGTCCTGTCCTCAGAGCAGACCGTCTCCATTGCAGTCACACCCTACCTTCTCTCTGTCCCTTACCTTCTCTCTGTCCCCTACCTTCTCTTCGCTCTGTCCCCTACCTTATCTCTGTCCCCTACCTTCTCTCTGTCCCTACCTTCTCTTCTCTCTGTCCCCTTACCTTCTCTTCCCTCTGTCCCCTTACCTTCTCTTCCTTCTGTCCCGTACCTTCTCTTCCCTCTGTCCCCTAACTTCTCTTCTCTCTGTCCCCTTACCTTCTCTTCCCTCTGTCCCCTACCTTCTCTTCTCTCTGTCCCCTACCTTCTCTTCTCTCTGTCCCCTAACTTCTCTTTTCTCTGTCCCCTTACCTTCTCTTCTCTCTGTCCCCTACCTTCTCTTCTCTCTGTCCCCTACCTTCTCTCTGTCCCCTACCTTATCTCTGTCCCCTACCTTCTCTCTGTCCCTACATTCTCTTCTCTCTGTCCCCTTACCTTCTCTTCCCTCTGTCCCCTTACCTTCTCTTCCCTCTGTCCCGTACCTTCTCTTCCCTCTGTCCCCTACCTTCTCTTCTCTATGTCCCCTACCTTCTCTTCTCTCTGTCCCCTTACCTTCTCTTCTCTCTGTCCCCTTACCTTCTCTTCTCTCTGTCCCCTTACCTTCTCTTCTCTCTGTCCTCTACCTTCTCTTCTCTCTGTCTTCTACCTTCTCTTCTCTCTGTCCCCTTACCTTCTCTTCTCTCTGTCCTCTACCTTCTCTTCTCTCTGTCTTCTACCTTCTCTTCTCTCTGTCCTCTACCTTCTCTTCTCTCTGTCCCTTACCTTCTCTTCTCTCTGTCCCCTACCTTCTCTTCTCTCTGTCCCTTACCTTCTCTTCTCTCTGTCCCCTACCAGACCTGACCACATGGACAACACAGACAGACCCGACCACATGGACAACACAGACAGACCCGACCACATGGACAACACAGACAGACCCGACCACATGGACAATACAGACAGACCCGACCACATGGACAACACAGACAGACCCGACCACATGGACAACACAGACAGACCCGACCACATGGACAACACAGACAGACCCGACCACATGGACAACACAGAGAGACCCGACGACATGGACAACACAGACAGACCCCACATGGACAACACAGACAGACCCGACCACATGGACAACACAGACAGACCCGACCACATGGACAACACAGACAGACCCGACCACATGGACAACACAGACAGACCCGACCACATGGACAACACAGACAGACCCGACCACATGGACAACACAGACAGACCCGACCACATGGACAATACAGACAGACCCGACCACATGGACAACACAGACAGACCCGACCACATGGACAATACTCATGCACTTTGGCATGCTTTGCTTTTTCTGCATCACAACCCAAATCACACACGTTACAATGTTGATCTCCTGTGTTCGTCATTTAATTTAATTTAATTTCATAAACAGTATGAATGTTGTGTCTATGTCGTATCATTGAGTTGATAATGCTCGTTATAAACAGTATGAATGTTGTGTCTACGTCGTATCATTGAGTTGATAATGCTCGTTATAAACAGTATGAATGTTGTGTCTACGTCGTATCATTGAGTTGATAATGCTCGTTATAAACAGTATGAATGTTGTGTCTACGTCGTATCATTGAGTTGATAATGCTCGTTATAAACAGTATGAATGTTGTGTCTACGTCGTATCATTGAGTTGATAATGCTCGTTATAAACAGTATGAATGTTGTGTCTACGTCGTATCATTGAGTTGATAATGCTCGTTATAAACAGTATGAATGTTGTGTCTACGATGTTTCATTGAGTTGATAATGCTCGTTATAAACAGTATGAATGTTGTGTCTACAGTGCCTTCGGAAAGTATTCAGACCCCTTGACTGTTTTTGTTACGTTTACAGCCTTATTCTAAAATTGATTAGATAGTTTTTTCCCCTCAAGCAATCTACACACAATACCCCATAATGACATCACAATACCCCATAATGACATCACAATACCCCATAATGACATCACAATACCCCATAATGACATCACAATACCCCATAATGACATCACAATACCCCATAATGACATCACAATACCCCATAATGACATCACAATACCCCATAACGGCATCACAATACCCCATAATGACATCACAATACCCCATAATGACATCACAATACCCCATAATGACATCACAATGCCCCATAATGACAAAGCAAAAACAATTTTTGCTAATTTATTAAAAATACAAATCTATAATAATACATTAACATAAGTATTCAGGCACCTTTGGCAGAGATTACAGCCTTCAGTCTTCTTGGGTATGACGCTACAAGCTTGGCACACCTGTATTTGGGGAGTTGATCCAATTCTACTTTACAGATCCTCTCAAGCTCTATCAGGTTAGATGGGGAGCGTCGCTGCACATCTATTTTCAGGTCTCTCCAGAGATGTTCGATCGGGTTCAGGTCCGGGCTCCGGGCTCTGGCTGGGCCACGCCAGGACATTCAGGGACTTGCCCCGAAGTCACTCCTGCGTTGTCTTGGCTGTGTGCTTAGGGTCGTTGTTCTGTTGGAAGGTGAACCTTTGCACCAGTCAGAGATCCTTAGTTTTCTGAAGCAGGTTTTCACCAAGGATCTTTCTGAACTTTGCTCTGTTCATCTTTGCCTCGATCCTGACTAGTCTCCCAATCCCTAAAAATCAGTTTTCACTTTGTCATTATGGAGTATTGTGTGTAGATTGCTGAGATTATATATATATATATCAAAAACATTTAGAATAAGGCTGTAAAGTGACAAAATGTGTAAAAAGTCAAGGGGTCTGAATACTTTCTGAAGGCTCTGTACATAGTTTCATTGTGCTGATAATGCTTGGCATATGAATGTGAGACCACAATCAGTCATAGCAATTCTGCCCCCCTCAATCTTCTCTCACTCCTCCCTATTGGGTTTGATAGCTCCTCCCTATTGGCCCATGAGATTGAAATGTAGGCTTTTTTATATATGAGCCAGATACATGTAACTGTTTGTCCTATGTCCTATGTCCTATGTCCTATGTCCTATTCTATAAATGCTGTTTGTTAATCTTGTAAGTTACTGCTCAACGAATTGAAGTTTAATGGATGTTTGATGGAATTTCAAATCCTACATGTTCTGTGTATTTTACAACCATATCTTGTGCAAGCAGATGTGCATATTCAAAATAAATAAATGACCTTTTTGTACAAACACATTTAACTTGTTCAAGTGTTTCATAAATGGATGCCATCGTTAACTTAATAAACCAACAGCAGCTTCACCACGTTGCAGTGGAGTTTCCTCTATCGTACAGATTCCATTCATAATTATAAAGACAAACAAACAGAGGTCAGAGGCTACCTGACGCAGTTTATTATAAACAGTTGAAGCTGTGTGTAAGAAACTAGGTAAATGTTTTGGCATAAAATCAAGTAAAAAAGCTTTGTTTCTGCTTAGGTGTATCAGATATAACATTCATTTTCATTGAATATATTGTCACAAGCTTAGTTGTTTGGAGCAGCTGAAATGTATCTCACTCTGAAAATCAGGATCACAGGTTCGAATCTGGCCTAGGAACCTAGACCAACTCACCTGAATCTGGCCTAGGAACCTAGACCAACTCACCTGAATCTGGCCTTGGAAACCTAGACCAACTCACCTGAATCTGGCCTTGGAACCTAGACCAACTCACCTGAATCTGGCCTTGGAACCTAGACCAACTCACCTGAATCTGGCCTAGGAACCTAGACCAACTCACCTGAATCTGGCCTAGGAACCTAGACCAACTCACCTGAATCTGCCCTAGGAACCTAGACCAACTCACCTGAATCTGGCCTAGGAACCTAGACCAACTCACCTGAATCTGGCCTAGGAACCTAGACCAACTCACCTGAATCTGGCCTAGGAACCTAGACCAACTCACCTGAATCTGGCCTTGGAACCTAGACCAACTCACCTGAATCTGGCCTTGGAACCTAGACCAACTCACCTGAATCTGGCCTTGGAACCTAGACCAACTCACCTGAATCTGGCCTAGGAACCTAGACCAACTCACCTGAATCTGGCCTTGGAACCTAGACCAACTCACCTGAATCTGGCCTTGGAACCTAGACCAACTCACCTGAATCTGCCCTAGGAAAGGAAAAGCCATATCTCTGTCCAGTGTCTGTGTTCTTTTGCTCATCTTAATCTTAATTTTTATTAGCCCGTCTGAGATATGGCGTTTTGCAACTCTGCCTAGAAGGCCAGCATTCCGGAGTCGCCTCTTCACTGTTGATGTTGAGACTGGTGTTTCGCCGGTACTACAGTTGAAGTCGGAAGTTTACATACACTTAGGTTGGAGTCATTAAAACTCGTTTTTCAACCACTCCACAAATGTCTTGTTAACAATCTATAATTTTTTAAAGTCGGTTAGGACATCTACTTTGTGCATGACACAAGTAATTTTTCCAACAATTGTTTACAGACAGATTATTTCACAATTGCAGTACGTCAGAAGTTTACATACACTAAGTTGACTGTGCCTTTAAACAGTTTGGAAAATTCCAGAAAATTATTGATGTGGCTTTAGAAGCTTCTGATAGGCTAATTGACATCATTTGAGTCAATTGGAGGTGTACCTGTGCCTCTTTGCTTGACATCATAGGAAAATCAAAAGAAATCAGCCAAGACCTCAGAAAAAATATTGTAGACCTCCACAAGTCTGGTTTATCCTTTGGGGCAATGTACAAATGCCTGAAGGTACCACATTCATCTGTACAGACAATAGTACACAAGTATAAACACCATGGGACCACGCAGCCGTCATACCGCTAAGGAAGTTCTGTCTCCTAGGGATGAACGTACTTTGGTGCGAAAAGTGCAAATCACTCCCAGAACAACAGCAAAGGACCTTGTGAAGATGCTGGAGGAAACAGGTACAAAAGTATCTATATCCACAGCGAAATTAGTCCTATATCGACATAACCTGAAAGGCCACTCAGCAAGGAAGAAGCCACTGCTCCAAAACCGCCATAAAAAAGCCAGACAACGGTTTGCAACTGCACATGGGGACAAAGATCGTACTTTTTGTGTGTATGTAAACTTCTGACCCACTGGGAATGTGATGAAAGAAATAAAATCTGAAATAAATCCTTCTCTCTACTATTCTTCTGACATTTCACATTCTTAAAATAAAGTGGTGATCCTAACTGACCTAAGACACAGAATGATTACTAGGATTAAGGAATGGTGAAAAACTGAGTTTAAATGTATTTAGCGAAAGGTGTATGTAAACTTCTGACTTCAACTGTATATAATATCATTGCAAAAAGGTTTTCTAATGATCAATTAGCCTTTTAAAATGATCAACTTGGATTAGGTAACACAACGTGCCATTGGAACACAGGAGTGATGGTTGCTGATAATGGGCTTCTGTAGATGTAGATATTCCATAAAAAATCAGCCGTTTCCAGCTACAATAGTCATTTACAACATTAACAATGTCTACACTGTATTTCTGATCCATTTGATGTTATTTTCATGGACACATTCTTTTGTTGCTTTTCTTTCAAAAACAAGGACATTTCTTAGTGACCCCAAACTTTTGAACGGTAGTGTAGATATAAATATATGGATGAGCAATGGCCGAGCGGCATAGATGCAATAGATGGTATAAAATACAGTATATACTATACGTATGAGATGAGTAATGCAAGATATGTAAACATTATTAAAGTGGAATTACTAAAGTGACTAGTGATCCATGTATTGAAGTGGCCAATGATTTCAAATCTGTATGTAGGCAGCAACCTCTCTGTGTTGGTGAAGGCTGTTTAACAGTCTCTCTCTCTCTCTCTCTCTCTCTCTCTCTCTCTGTCCCAGCTTTGATGCACCTGTGCTGGCCTTGCCTTCTGGATGGTAGCGGGGTGAACAGGCAGAGGCTCGGGTGGTTGTTGTCCTTGATGATCTTTTTGGCCTTCCTGTGACATTGGGTGCTGTAGGTGTCCTGGAGGGCAGGTAGTTTGCCCCCAGTGATGCGTTGTGCAGACCTCACTACCCTCTGGAGAGCCTTACGGTTGAGGGCGGTGTAGTTGCTGTACCAGGCGGTGATACAGCCTGACAGGATGCTCTCAACTGCTCTCAATCCTCTATTCTGTGTACAGAGCGGCTCTCCTCCATTCATCCCTCCATTCATCCATCCAGCCATCCGTTAATCCCTCCATTCATCCCTCCATTCATCCCTCCATTCATCCATCCATCCAGCCATCCGTTAATCCATCCATCCATCCCTCCATTCATCCCTCCATTCATCCCTCCATTCATCCATTCATCCAGCCATCCGTTAATCCATCCATCCATCCCTCCATTCATCCATCCATCCCTCCATTCCTCCATTCATCCCTTCATTCCTTCATCCATCCATTCATCCATCCATCCCTCCATTCCTCCATTCATCCCTCCATTCCTTCATCCATCCATTCATCCATCCATCCACCCATCCATCCATCCATCCATCCATCCATCCATACCCACTCTATTTTCCATGACTAGAGTCCACACTCCCGGTCTCTTCCTGTGTGTATCCTTAGTTTGTCTCCAGTGTTCTGTCCAGTTCAGTCCATGCAGGTTAAAAGCCTAGGGTTTACGTTGTGTTTACATCGCAGTGTCAGTCAGAGTTGAATGGTGCTGTGTGTTGGTGGTGTGTGGTTACATCCCCCCGGGGCCTGCAGGGGGACAGGAGGTGTGGAGGGTCTTAGCCCTTAACACCATCAGCTCCTATATAAAAGGCCCAAAAGGTTTGGGAATCAAATTACACCCTAGTTCCTTTACAGCCCTATGGGCCCTGCACAGAAGGAGCACATTACCTAGTTCCTTTACAGCCCTATGGGTACTGGACAGAGGCAGCACATTACCTAGTTCCTTTACAGCCCTATGGGCCCTGGACAGAAGCAGCACATTACCTAGTCCCTTTACAGCCCTATGGGCCCTGGACAGAAGCAGCACATTACCTAGTTTCTTTACAGCCCTATGGGCCCTGGACAGAAGGTGGTGTTACGGCTCTCGTTTGTGGAATGACTGGACCAAGGTGCAGCGTGACTGGACCAAGGTGCAGCGTGACTGGACCAAGGTGCAGCATGACTGGACCAAGGTGCAGTGTGACCAGACCAAGGTGCAGCGTGGTAGGACCAAGGTGCAGCGTGACTGGACCAAGGTGCAACGTGACTGGACCAAGGTGCAGCGTGACCAGACCAAGGTGCATTGTGGTAGGACCAAGGTGCAGCGTGACTGGACCAAGGTGCATTGTGGTAGGACCAAGGTGCAGCGTGACCGGACCAAGGTGCAGCGTGACTGGACCAAGGTGCAGCGTGGTAGGACCAAGGTGCAGCGTGACTGGACCAAGGTGCAGTGTGACTGGACCAAGTTGACCGGATCCAAGGTGCAGTGTGACTGGACCAAGGTGCATTGTGGTAGGACCAAGGTGCAGCGTGACTGGACCAAGGTGCAGCGTGGTAGGACCAAGGTGCAGCGTGACTGGACCAAGGTGCAGTGTGACTGGACCAAGTTGACCGGATCCAAGGTGCAGTGTGACTGGACCAAGGTGCATTGTGGTAGGACCAAGGTGCAGCGTGACTGGACCAAGGTGCAGTGTGACCCAACCAAGGTATAGTGTGACCGGACCAAGGTGCAGGGTGACCGGACCAAGGTGCATTGTGGCCGGACCAACGTGACCGGGCCAACGTGCAGCGTGACCGGACCAAGGTGCAGTGTGACCACACCAAGGTGCAGCGTGGTAGGACCAAGGTGCAGCTTGACTGGACCAAGGTGCAGCGTGACTGGACCAAGGTCCAGTGTGACTGGACCAAGGTGCAGTGTGACTGGACCAAGGTGCAGTGTGACTGGACCAAGGTGCAGCGTGACTGGACCAAGGTGTAGCGTGGCCAGACCAAGGTGCAGCGTGGTAGGACCAAGGTGCAGCATGACCGGACCAAGGTGCATTGTGGCCAGACCAAGGTGACTGGACCAAGGTGCAGTGTGGTAGGACCAAGGTGCAGCGTGACTGGACCAAGGTGACCAGACAAAGGTGCAGCGTGGTAGGACAAAGATGCAGCATGACCGGACCAAGGTGGAGCGTGGTACGACCAAGGTGCAGCGTGTTAGGACCAAAGTGCAGCGTGGTAGGACCAAGGTGCAGCGTGACTGGACCAAGGTGTAGCGTGGCCAGACCAAGGTGCAGCGTGGTAGGACCAAGGTGCAGCATGACCAGACCAAGGTGCATTGTGGCCAGACCAAGGTGACTGGACCAAGGTGCAGTGTGGTAGGACCAAGGTGCAGCGTGACTGGACCAAGGTGACCAGACAAAGGTGCAGCGTGGTAGGACAAAGATGCAGCATGACCGGACCAAGGTGGAGCGTGGTACGACCAAGGTGCAGCGTGGTAGGACCAAGGTGCAGCGTGACTGGACCAAGGTGCAGTGTGACTGGACCAAGGTGACTGGACCAAGGTGCAGCATGACCGGACCAAGGTGCAGCGTGACAGGACCAAGGTGCAGCGTGGTATGACCAAGTTGCAGCATGACTGGACTAAGGTGCAGCGTGGTAGGACCAAGGTGCATCGTGACTGGACCAAGGTGAACAGACCAAGGTGCAGCGTGACTGGACCAAGGTGTATTGTGGTAGGACCAAGGTGCAGCGTGACTGGACCAAGGTGCAGCGTGGTATGACCAAGTTGCAGCATGACTGGACTAAGGTGCAGCGTGGTAGGACCAAGGTGCATCGTGACTGGACCAAGGTGAACAGACCAAGGTGCAGCGTGACTGGACCAAGGTGTATTGTGGTAGGACCAAGGTGCAGCATGACCAGACCAAGGTGCAGCGTGGTAGGACAAAGGTGCAGCGTGGTAGGACCAAGGTGCAGCGTGACTGGACCAAGGGGCAGCGTGACCGGACCAAGGTGCAGCATGACCGGACCAAGGTGCAGCGTGACCAGACCAAGGTGCAGCGTGGTAGAACCAAGGTGCAGCGTGTTAGGACCAAGGTGCAGCGTGGTAGGACCAAGGTGCAGCGTGACTGGACCAAGGTGTAGCGTGGCCGGACCAAGGTGCAGCATGGTAGGACCAAGGTGCAGCATGACCGGACCAAGGTGCAGCGTGACCAGACCAAGGTGCAGCGTGGAAGGACCAAGGTGCAGTGTGACTGGACCAAGGTGCAGCGTGACCGGACCAAGGTGCAGCGTGACTGGACCAAGGTGCATTGTGGTAGGACAAAGGTGCAGCGTGACTGGACCAAGGTGCATCGTGACCGGACCAAGGTGCAGCGTGAACGGACCAAGGTGCAGCGTGACTGGACCAAGGTGTATTGTGGTAGGACCATGGTGCAGTGTGACTGGACCAAGGTGCAGCGTGGTAGGAACAATGTGCAGCGTGACTGGACCAAGGTGCAGTGTGACCGGACCAAGTTGACCGGACCAAGATGCAGCATGACCGGACCATGGTGCAGTGTGATTGGACCAAGGTGAATTGTGGTAGGACCAAGGTGCAGCGTGACTGGAACAAGGTGCAGCGTGGCCGGACCAAGGTGCAATGTGGTATGACAAAGATGCAGCATGACCGGACCAAGGTGCATTGTGGCTAGACCAAGGTGACCGGACCAAGGTGCAGCGTGACCGGACCAAGGTGCAGCGTGGTAGGACTAAGGTGCAGCGTGACTGGACCAAGGTGCAGCGTGGCCGGACCAAGGTGCAGTGTGATTGGACCAAGGTGAATTGTGGTAGGACCAAGGTGCAGCGTGACTGGAACAAGGTGCAGCGTGGCCGGACCAAGGTGCAATGTGGTATGACAAAGATGCAGCATGACCGGACCAAGGTGCATTGTGGCCAGACCAAGGTGACCGGACCAAGGTGCAGCGTGACCGGACCAAGGTGCAGCGTGGTAGGACTAAGGTGCAGCGTGACTGGACCAAGGTGCAGCGTGGCCGGACCAAGGTGCAGTGTGGTAGGACAAAGATGCAGCATGACCGGACCAAGGTGCATTGTGGCCAGACCAAGGTGACCGGACCAAGGTGCAGCGTGGAAGGACTAAGGTGAAGCGTGACTGGACCAAGGTGCAGCGTGACCGGACCAAGGTGCAGCGTGACTGGACCAAGCTGCAGAGTGTTAGGACCAAGATGCAGCGTGACCGGACCAAGGTGCAGCGTGACTGGACCAAGGTGCATTGTGGTAGGACCAAGGTGCAGCGTGACTGGACCAAGGTGCATTGTGGTAGGACCAAGGTGCAGTGTGGTAGGACAAAGATGCAGCATGACCGGACCAAGGTGCATTGTGGCCAGACCAAGGTGACCGGACCAAGGTGCAGCGTGACCGGACCAAGGTGCAGCGTGGTAGGACCAAGGTGCAGTGTGGTAGGACCAAGCTGCAGCGTGTTAGGTATAAGGTGGAGCGTGACCGGACCAAGGTGCATTGTGGCCGGACCAAGGTGACCGGACCAAGGTGCAGCGTGACCAGACGAAGGTGCAGTGTGACCAGACCAAGGTGCAGCGTGGTAGGACCAAGCTGCAGCGTGACTGGACCAAGGTGCAGCGTGACCGGATCAAGGTGCAGCGTGACTGGACCAAGGTGCATTTTGGTAGGACCAAGGTGCAGCGTGACTGGACCAAGGTGCAGCGTGACTGGACCAAGGTGTTTTGTGGTAGGACCAAGGTGCAGCGTGACTGGACCAAGGTGCAGCGTGGAAGGACCAAGGTGCAGTGTGACTGGACCAAGGTGCAGCGTGGTAGGACCAAGGTGCAGCGTGACCGGACCAAGGTGTATTGTGGTAGGACCAAGGTGCAGCGTGACCGCACCAAGGTGCATTGTGGCCGGACCAAGGTGACCGGACCAAGGTGCAGTGTGACCAGACTGAGGTGCAGCGTGGTAGGACCAAGGTGCAGCGTGACAGGACCGAGTTGCATTGTGGTAGGACAAAGGTGCAGAGTGACTGGACCAAGGTGCAGCGTGAACGGACCAAAGTGCAGCGTGACTGGACCAAGGTGCAGCGTGACTGGACCAAGGTGCAGTGTGACTGGACCAAGTTGACCGGACCAAGGTGCAGCATGACCGGACCAAGGTGCAGTGTGACTGGACCAAGGTGCATTGTGGCCGGACCAAGGTGCAGCGTGGTCGGACCAAGGTGCAGCGTGACCCGACCAAGGTGCATTATGGCCAGACCAAGGTGACCGGACCAAGGTGCAGTGTGACCGGACCAAGGTGCAGTGTGACCAGACCAAGGTGCAGCGTGGTAGGACCAAGGTGCAGCGTGACTGGACCAAGGTGCAGCGTGCAGCGTGACTGGACCAAGGTGCAGTGTGACTGGACCAAGGTGACCGAACCAAGGTGCAGTGTGACCGGACCAAGGTGCAGCGTGACCAGACCAAGGTGCAGCGTGGAAGGACCAAGGTGCAGCGTGACTGGACCAAGGTGACCAGACCAAGGTGCAGCGTGACTGGACCAAGGTGACCGGACAAAGGTGCAGCGTGACTGGACCAAGGTGCAGCGTGACTGGACCATGGTGCAGCGTGGTAGGACCAAGGTGCAGTGTGACCAGACCAAGGTGCAGCATGGTAGGACCAAGGTGCAGCGTAACCGCACCAAGGTGCATTGTGGCCGGACCAAGGTGACCGGACCAAGGTGCAGTGTGACCAGACCGAGGTGCAGCGTGGTAGGACCAAGGTGCAGCGTGACTGGACCAAGGTGCAGCGTGACCGGACCAAGGTGCAGCGTGACCGGACCAAGGTGCAACGTGACCGGACCAAGGTGCAGCGTGACCGGACCAAGGTGCAGTGTGACCAGACCAAGGTGCAACGTGGTAGGACCAAGGTGCAGCGTGACTGGACCAAGGTGCAGTGTGGCCGGACCAAGGTGACCGTACCAAGGTGCAGCGTGGTAGGACCAAGGTGCAGCGTGACTGGACCAAGGTGCAGCGTGACCGGACCAAGGTGCAGCGTGACTGGACCAAGGTGCACTGTGGTAGGACAAAGGTGCAGCGTGACTGGACCAAGGTGCATCGTGACTGGACCAAGGTGCAGCGTGACCGGACCAAGGTGCAGCGTGACTGGACCAAGGTGCACTGTGGTAGGACAAAGGTGCAGCGTGACTGGACCAAGGTGCATCGTGACCGGACCAAGGTGCAGCGTGAACGGACCAAGGTGCAGCGTGACTGGACCAAGGTGCAGTGTGACTGGACCAAGTTCACCGGACCAAGGTGCATCATGACCGGCCCAAGGTGCAGTGTGACTGGACCAGGGTGCATTGTGGCCGGACCAAGGTGACCGGACCAAGGTGCAGCGTGACCGGACCGTGGTGCAGTATGACCAGACCAAGGTGCAGCGTGGTAGGACCAAGGTGCAGCGCGACTGGACCAAGGTGCAGCATGACCGGACCAAGGTGCAGCGTGACTGGACCAAGGCGCATTGTGGTAGGACCAAGGTGACCGGACCAAGGTGCATCATGACCGGACCAAGGTGCAGTGTGACCAGACCAAGGTGCAGCGTGACTGGACCAAGGTGCAGTGTGGTAGGACCAAGGTGCAGCGTGACCGGACCAAGGTGCAGCGTGGTAGGACCAAGGTGCAGCATGGTGGACCAAGGTGCAGCGTGGTAGGACAAAGGTACAGCGTGACCGCACCCAGGTGCATTGTGGCCGGACCAAGGTGACCGGACCAAGGTGCAGTGTGACTAGACCAAGGTGCAGCGTGGTAGGACCAAGGAGCAGCGTGACTCGACCAAGGTGCAGTGTGACTGGACCAAGGTGACCGGACCAAGGTGCAGCATGACCGGACCAAGGTGCAGTGTGACTGGACCAAGGTGACCGGACCAAGGTGCATTTTGGTAGGACCAAGGTGCAGCGTGACTGGACCAAGGTGCAGCGTGGCCGGACCAAGGTGCAGCGTGGTAGGACCAAGATGCAGCATGACCGGACCAAGGTGCAGCGTGGTAGGGCCAAGGTGCAATGTGACTGGACCAAGGTGCAGCGTGGTAGGACCAGGGTGCAGCGTGACCGGACCAAGGTGCATTGTGGCCGGACCAAGGTGACCGGACCAAGGTGCAGTGTGACCAGACCAAGGTGCAGCGTGGTAGGACCAAGGTGCAACGTGACTGGACCAAGGTGCAGTGTGACTGGACCAAGGTGACCGGACCAAGGTGCAGCATGACCGGACCAAGGTGCAGTGTGACTGGACCAAGGTGCATTGTGGTAGGACCAAGGTGCAGCGTGACTGGACCAAGGTGCAGCGTGGCCGGACCAAGGTGCAGCGTTGTAGGACCAAGGTGCAATGTGACTGGACCAAGGTGCAGCGTGGTAGGACCAAGGTGCAGCGTGGTAGGACAAGGTGCAGCGTGACCAGACCAAGGTGCAGCATGACTGGACCAAGGTGCATCATGGTAGAACCAAGGTGCAGCGTGACCGGACCAAGGTGCAGTGTGACTGGACCAAGGTGCAGCATGGTAGAACCAAGGTGCAGCGTGACCGGACCAAGGTGCAGCGTGACCGGAACCAAGATGCAGTGTGACCGGACCAAGGCGCAGCGTGGTAGAACCAATTCGCAGCGTGGTAGAACCAAGGTGCAGCGTGACCGGACCAAGGTGCAGCGTGACCGGACCAAAGTGCAGCGTGACCGGCCCAAGGTGCAGCGTGACTGGACCAAGGTGCAGTGTGGTAGAACCAAGGTGCAGCGTGACCAGACCAAGGTGCAGCGTGACTGGACCAAGGTGCAGCGTGGAAGAACCAAGGTGCAGCGTGACCGAACCAAGGTGCAGCATGACCGGACCAAGGTGCAGCGTGACTGGACCAAGGTGCAGCGTGACTGGACCAAGGTGCAGCGTGGTAGGACCAAGGTGCAGTGTGACCAGACCAAGGTGCAGCGTGACTGGACCAAGATGCAGCGTGGTAGGACCAAGGTGCAGCGTGACCAGACCAAGGTGCAGCGTGACTGGACCAAGGTGCAGCGTGGTAGTACCAAGGCGCAGCGTCGTTGGACCAAGGTGCAGCGTGGTAGGACCAAGGCGCAGCGTGGTAGGACCAAGGCGCAGCGTCGTAGACGTACATCGTTATTTTATTGATGGCACCAAAAACAAAATAACAACGACAAAATCTAAAGCGCACAGTTCTGTCAGGCAAAATAAACTATACAGAAAACAAGATCCCACAAAACCCAAAATGAAAATGACAACGTATGTATGATCCCTAATCAGAAACAACGATAGACAGCTGCCTCTGATTGGGAACCATACTCAGCAAAAAACACAAAGAAATAGAAAACATTTTCCCACCCGAGTCACACCCTGACCTAACCAAACATAGAGAATAATAAGGATATCTAAGGTTAGATGTAGATGACTCTAGGTGTAGTCTATATGGGCTGGAAGGTCAGTCTAGAGTGTAGATGGCTCTAGGTGTCGTCTATATGGGTTGGAAGGTCAGTCTAGAGTGTAGATGACTCTAGGTGTCGTCTATATGGGCTGGAAGGTCAGTCTAGAGTGTAGATGACTCTAGGTGTCGTCTATATGGGCTGGAAGGTCAGTCTAGAGTGTAGATGACTCTTGGTGTCGTCTATATGGGCTGGAAGGTCAGTCTAGAGTGTAGATGGCTCTAGGTGTAGTCTATATGGGCTGGAAGGTCAGTCTAGAGTGTAGATGACTCTAGGTGTAGTCTATATGGGCTGGAAGGTCAGTCTAGACTGTAGATGACTCTAGGTGTAGTCTATATGGGTTGGAAGGTCAGTCTAGAGTGTAGATGACTCTAGGTGTCGTCTATATGGGCTGGAAGGTCAGTCTAGAGTGTAGATGACTCTAGGTGTCGTCTATATGGGCTGGAAGGTCAGTCTAGAGTGTAGATGACTCTTGGTGTCGTCTATATGGGCTGGAAGGTCAGTCTAGAGTGTAGATGGCTCTAGGTGTAGTCTATATGGGCTGGAAGGTCAGTCTAGAGTGTAGATGACTCTAGGTGTAGTCTATATGGGCTGGAAGGTCAGTCTAGACTGTAGATGACTCTAGGTGTAGTCTATATGGGCTGGAAGGTCAGTCTAGAGTGTAGATGACTCTAGGTGTAGTCTATATGGGCTGGAAGGTCAGTCTAGAGTGTAGATGACTCTAGGTGTAGTCTATATGGGCTGGAAGGTCAGTCTAGAGTATAGATGACTCTAGGTGTCGTCTATATGGGCTGGAAGGTCAGTCTAGAGTGTAGATGACTATAGGTGTAGTCTATATGAGCTGGAAGCGTAGATGACTCTAGGTGTAGTCTATATGATCTGGAGTGTAAAAAGGTCAAATGAGGAAAGTGAGAACAAGGAGAACGAGAAGAGGAACGATATGAGACAAAGGCAGGGAATTAGGCCAGAGAGGGGTCATGGAGAGAGATGGGGACAGAGAGGGGTCATGTAGAGAGGTGAGGGCAGAGAGGGGTCATGGAGAGAGATGAGGACAGAGAAGGGTCATGGAGAGAGATGGAGAGAAATGAGGACAGAGAAGGGTTATAGAGAGAGATGAGGACAGAGAAGGGTCATGGAGAGAGATCAGGACAGAGAGGGGTCATGGAGAGAGATGAGGACAGAGAGGGGTCATGGAGAGAGATGAGGACAGAGAAGGGTCATGGAGAGAGATGGGGACAGAGAAGGTTATGGAGAGAGATGAGGACAGAGAAGGGTCATGGAGAGAGATGAGGACAGAGAAGGGTTATGGAGAGAGATGAGAATCAAATAGCGGGAAGGAAGGAAGGAAGGAAGGAAGGACCTCTGTGTCGATGTTAGATGTGGTGTTGTTCACCCGTCTCGTAAAATAAAAAAATACAATAATTCCTGAGTAATAACTAACAGACCAAGGAACACATGTTTCCTGTCGGTGTGGCTTCGAGCAGCTAGCTAGCAGACCAGGCCTTGGACTACCACAGGAACACACTCTGGGGGAACCAGGACGAATTAGTGTCAAATATTAATGCACTACTTTCTCTTCATGAGTGGTGCTGATTAAGTCTCACATTGGAAGACTTAACGGCTATTAGACCGTAGTGGTGCTGTCTTTGAGGCATCAGATGTTCAATATTTCATAAGGACTTGGGTCAAAGAAAGGCATTATCTATGTTTGCCCTTGAGTTGGGCAGCAAACACCTGCACACTGAAATGCACCCTCTATTTATTCTCTATGTACTGCTCCTACTTTTACCCTGAAAGTGCATTGCATAGGGCACTACTTTTGGCCAGGGCCCATAGGGTTTTGGTTAAAAGTAGGGCACTATATAGGGAATAAATATGCGAGGAATTTGGGATGCACTTTTCACTACCAGTACTCACCCAACAACAGAGACACTACTTTGAGGACGTTGGATTTTGGTTAAGGACAAAGGCACTGGATCAATTTAATTAATGATGGTCTCATCCCGATCTTTCCCCAGATGGCCCTATTGAAGTCCTCATCAATAGAAAGGTTATTATCTAAGGGATGAGGCTCAGGGGATGAAGTGGGGATGAGCGACTGACCAAAAGATATAGAGGCTGGCATGTTTTACCTTAACATACCCTTGAGGCAGAGGATACATCCCAAATGGAATCCTATTCCCTGTATAGTGCACTACCTCTAACTAGGGCCCATATGAAGTAGTGCACTACCTCTAACCAGGGCCCAGATGAAGTAGTGCACTATCAACAATAGGGTGCCATTGGGGATGTGGCGTCAGATTGATCCCTTCTCTCCCAGACAGACGTCCGACCAACAACACAGAGCTGGGTTAATTGGATTCTGTGAAAGCAGGTATTACGCCACTCCAAATACATGTCTAGCAGCTGGGCAGACGTTAAGACAGACGTTAAGACAGACGTTAAGACAGACGTTAAGCGAAACACAACACACTCCTTCATCCAGGCACAGAACTCATTCAAACCACCACCATCACTACGACCACCACTACCACCACCACCATTATCACCACCACCACCATCACTACGACCACCCCCACCACTACCACCACCACCACCATCAACCCCACCACCACCATCACCACTACTTCATACCACCATCACAACCACCACTTAATACCACCACCACCACTTAATACAACCACCATCACCATCAAAACCACCACTACCACCACCACCACCACCATCAAAACCACCACTACCACCAACACCACCATCAAAACCACCACTACCACCACCACTACCACCACGACCACCACCACCACCATCAAAACCACCACTACCACCACCATCAAATCCAACACTACCACCACCACCACCACCACCACCACCACCACCACTACCATTATACCATCACCACCACTGCCACCACCATCAAATCCACCACCACCACCACCACCACCACCACTACCATTATACCATCACCACCACTACAAACCACTACCACCACCACCACCATTATACCATCACCACCACCACTAATACCACCACCACTACCACCACCATTATACCATCACCACTACTACCACCACTAATTCAACCACCACCACTACTACCACCACAAATTCCACCAACACCACCACCATTACTACCACCACTACTATCACCACAAATTCCACCAACATCACCACCACTACAACCATCACCACCATCCCCACCACTACCACCACCACCACCACTACAACCATCACCACCACCACCACTACAACCATCACCACCACCACCACTTAATTCCACCACTATCACCACAACCACCACCACCACTACCCACCACCATCACCATCACCATCACCACTTAATACCACCATCACTACCATTGTTTCATTGTGTCTTCTTCTTTTTGTTCAGTTTAGTCAAATGATTTCTCAGTTTGCAGTAGGTTTTTGCTAATCAGTTGAGGTTGTTGCCTCATCCCTCTCCCTCTGCCCCTGCCTCTGCCTCTCCCTCTCCCTCTGCCCCTGCCTCTGCCTCTCCCTCTCCCTCTGCCCCTGCCTCTGCCTCTCCCTCTCCCTCTGCCCCTGCCTCTGCCTCTCCCTCTCCCTCTGCCCCTGCCTCTGCCTCTCCCTCTCCCTCTGCCCCTGCCTCTGCCTCTCCCTCTCCCTCTGCCCCTGCCTCTGCCTCTCCCTCTCCCTCTGCCCCTGCCTCTGCCTCTCCCTCTCCCTCTGCCCCTGCCTCTGCCTCTCCCTCTCCCTCTGCCCCTGCCTCTGCCTCTCCCTCTCCCTCTGCCTCTGCCCCTGCCTCTCCCTCTCCCTCTGCCCCTGCCTCTGCCTCTCCCTCTCCCTCTGCCCCTGCCTCTGCCTCTCCCTCTCCCTCTGCCCCTGCCTCTGCCTCTCCCTCTCCCTCTCCCTCTGCCCCTGCCTCTCCCTCTCCCTCTGCCCCTGCCTCTGCCTCTCCCTCTCCCCTCTCCCCTCTGCCCCTGCCTCTGCCTCTCCCTCTCCCTCTCCCTCTGCCCCTGCCTCTCCCTCTCCCTCTGCCCCTGCCTCTGCCTCTCCCTCTCCCTCTCCCTCTGCCCCTGCCTCTGCCTCTCCCTCTGCCCCTGCCTCTCCCTCTCCCTCTGCCCCTGCCTCTGCCCCTGCCTCTGCCTCTCCTGTCATCTCAACAGTGATTTTATTATTACAGCTGTAGCCATCTTACTTCAACAGTTGTTGACATGATAACCTCTCTAAGACATGAATGTGGTTCTGAATATAAACAGCAACACCTCCATCATTGGCATTCCTGTCTCTTTTCTGACAATGTTGAAATTAGTCGCTAACATCAAAGGTATTATCTAAGTGAGTTTCAGCGATAGTAAGTATATGAATGTTATCTATGTTACTAGCAAGTTATCGATTTCATGAAACCTTGTTTCTTAAAGCTACATATGTTAATGAGTGCTATTTTTAGCACTTGTCTGGGATTCCTGATTGTTTTTATTACTTTACTGGGAAGCTTATCAGATATAGACATGACAGTGATATTTATGTTGGAGCTGATGGTGCAGAGTGTGCACCATCAGAGTGTGCTGCACACAGTGGTCTTCCTACTAGGGCACAGCGTCTCAGTGCGAACAGTATAACTCTGGTTCATAGCCGCATGATTACTGAATACAATACAATACTGTAGGATCAGCTGAGGCAGTTAGAGGGACATGAATTAGGTTACTGACATTATGACTTCCAACACCCCTGGGACAATGCACATTTGCAGCAGCCCTACGACAACTCAGCGAAACAATGGTAGGGATTATCTGAGCAGGGCTTGGGTCACTGATAAGTCATTGTCTCAATGCAGCCTTGGATTAAGCCTCTGACTCGGCTCTGACAGAGGCAGAGAGACACTGACTCCTTCAGACAGTCGGTTCTCTATCGTTAATGGTTGACTCTCCGTTACTCTCCGTTATAGCCCTCTCACTTTATTCGATTTCCCTTTAAAAAGCATATATATTTTTTTTCTTGTGTTTATTTTCACAAAAAAATTGGGGGGGGGGGATCAAAAAACGCCTATCTTTCAAAAAGCGATGAGTTAAAGACATTAATAATTAAAACAGGTTTATTCTGTAGGAACAGCTCCTTTCTTTCAATAAATAGCAGGAAACGAATCATTCAGTCAACATACATTCCAGTTATTGACTGTGGCAATAGTGTCTACATGAATACAGCTGCCAATGAAGACATTGGATGCAGATTATTATATTATTGTGCTTTATTATGGTGATAAAGTTCAGTACACCTAATTTATTTGAGTCTTTTTTAAATTGTATTTATTTTATTTTTTAAGAGGTGGATCAGCTTTAATATTGCGGATAGATTGTTGCTTCCATCAATGTAATTGTCTGCATTATTTCCAATCTCCCATATATTTTTGTTGTTGTTGTAAATATAGAATCTAAATTATATATATTTTCCCCTAACCATACCATCCTTCCCCTAATGAACAACAACACTAACTACATCAAGATTATACATACTAAATGCATTTTACACAATGTATTTTATAATAGTTCCCTTTTTTCCCATCCTTCAGCTACCTTCAACCCTTCCCATCTGTCTCTGAATCCTCCAGTTTTTGATTTCTATTCACCGTGTATTTTTTATATTGTAAAATAAAAAAATTTTTGCTCGAGTATTATTATATTATTGATCGATTGACTATGACTTTTAAGTCACCCAGCTATATATATTTTGGGACATATATCCATATACATACATACACATATACATATATATACTGTACATAAGCATACATACATATACACACTTTCTTTAGTATACCTCATTGCATTTTGTGTCAGAAAGTAGGCTGGCCCTACTTAGATCGTAGATCGTAGATCGATGCTGTTTTTGTCAATAAAGCCCTATTGCATAAATATCCGCCAAACCTTGCCTCATTGTTAACCTTCAGACGTATAAGTTATCAGACCCGGACTCAGGGATGGCTAACCCTGGAGATTTAATCTCCACTATGTTAGGTACATCTGCTTTTAGTCCTTATTAAAGTTGGTGGAGTTGATGCCTCTAGGGCGACTCAGGGTAATGATAGAAGAATGTATTTGTTTCATGTGATTGTGTTTTGCTTTTCATTTAAAGACTCTTAATTCCTTGTATTTTCATTTAAAGACTCTTAATTCCATGTCTTTTCATTGTGACCTCAACATCTCATTCCTCTCGTTCTAATCAACATCAGACCGACTGAGCTGAGGGAGGCAGAGTTAGTCCCAGCCATATGAAACACCTTATGGTTCTTTACTAGGACGGTACACAAACAGGAGAGGATCACCAGAGTGTTTTACACTGATTATACACACACACACACACAGACACCTCTTTTAATCACGATGTTCATGTCATTGTTGGTGACCATGATATGACAGAGATGAGAGATTGTTTATAATGACGATTACATTTTTTTATGTGCAGCGGTTCTCCTTGTAACTTCCTGCTAAATGCTGGTGAAACCCATACATAAAACATGACTGAAATATGACTAATAATACCAATAGCAATAACATGTGGGTGGTTTTTCAATGAGGGCATAATGTTGCTGTGATCATTATAGTCATCTAGTCATCTAGACATCTAGACATTTAGTCATCTAGTCATCTAGTCATTTAGTCATTTAGTCATCTAGACATTTAGTCATCTAGACATCTAGACATTTAGTCATCTAGTCATCTAGACATTTAGTCATCTAGACATCTAGACATTTAGTCACCTAGTCATCTAGACATCTAGTCATCTAGTCATCTAGACATCTAGTCATCTAGTCATTTAGTCATCTAGTCATCTAGTCATTTAGTCATCTAGTCATCTAGTCATCTAGACATCTAGTCATCTAGTCATCTAGACATCTAGTCATCTAGTCATATAGTCATCCAGTCATCTAGACATCAAGTCATCTAGACATCTAGTCATCCAGTCATCTAGTCATCTAGACATCTAGTCATCTAGACATTTAGTCATCTAGACATCTAGTCATCTAGTCATCTAGTCATCTAGACATTTAGTCATCTAGACATCTAGTCATCTAGTCATCTAGTCATTTAGTCATCTAGACATCTAGTCATCTAGACATTTAGTCATCTAGACATCTAGTCATCTAGACATTTAGTCATCCAGTCATCTAGTCATCCATCATCTAGTAATCTAGTCATCTAGTCATGTAGTCATCTAACCATCTAGTCATCTAGTCATCTAGACATCTAGTCATCTAGACATTTAGTCATCTAGTCATTTAGTCATCTAATCATCTAGTCATCTAGACATCTAGTCATTTAGTCATCTAGTCATCTAGACATTTAGTCATCTAGTCATCTAGTCATCTAGACATCTAGACATCTATTCATCTAGACATTTAGTAATCTAGTCATCTAGTCATCTAGTCATCTAGTAATTTAGTAATCTAGTCATCCAGTCATCTAGTCATCTAGACATTTAGTCATCTAGTCATCTAGTCATCTAGACATCTAGTCATCTAGTCATCTAGTCATTTAGTCATCTAGTCATCTAGACATTTAGTCATCTAGACATCTAGTCATCTAGTCATCTATTCATCTAGTAATCTAGTCATATAGTCATTTAGTCATCTAGTCATCTAGTCATTTAGTCAATTAGTCATCTAGTCATCTAGTCATTTAGTCATCTAGTCATCTAGTCATTTAGTCATCTAGTCATCTAGTCATCTAGACATCTAGTCATCTAGTCATCTAGACATCTAGTCATCTAGTCATATAGTCATCCAGTCATCTAGACATCAAGTCATCTAGACATCTAGTCATCCAGTCATCTAGTCATCTAGACATCTAGTCATCTAGACATTTAGTCATCTAGACATCTAGTCATCTAGTCATCTAGTCATCTAGACATTTAGTCATCTAGACATCTAGTCATCTAGTCATCTAGTCATTTAGTCATCTAGACATCTAGTCATCTAGACATTTAGTCATCTAGACATCTAGTCATCTAGACATTTAGTCATCCAGTCATCTAGTCATCCATCATCTAGTAATCTAGTCATCTAGTCATGTAGTCATCTAACCATCTAGTCATCTAGTCATCTAGACATCTAGTCATCTAGACATTTAGTCATCTAGTCATTTAGTCATCTAATCATCTAGTCATCTAGACATCTAGTCATTTAGTCATCTAGTCATCTAGACATTTAGTCATCTAGTCATCTAGTCATCTAGACATCTAGTCATCTATTCATCTAGACATTTAGTAATCTAGTCATCTAGTCATCTAGTCATCTAGTAATTTAGTAATCTAGTCATCCAGTCATCTAGTCATCTAGACATTTAGTCATCTAGTCATCTAGTCATCTAGACATCTAGTCATCTAGTCATCTAGACATTTAGTCATCTAGTCATCTAGTCATCTAGTCATCTAGACATTTAGTCATCTAGACATATAGACATTTAGTCATTTAGTAATTTAGTAATTTAGTCATTTAGTCATCTAGACATCTAGACATTTAGTCATTTAGTAATCTAGTAATTTAGTAATCTAGACATTTAGTCATCTAGACATTGTCATTTAGTCATCTAGACATCTAGACATTTAGTAATCTAGTCATCTAGACATTTAGTCATCTAGACATCTAGACATTTAGGCATCTAGACATTTAGTCATTTAGTCATCTAGTCATCTAGACATCTAGTCATCTAGTCATATAGTCATCCAGTCATCTAGACATCAAGTCATCTAGACATCTAGTCATCCAGTCATCTAGTCATCTAGACATCTAGTCATCTAGACATTTAGTCATCTAGACATCTAGTCATCTAGTCATCTAGTCATCTAGACATTTAGTCATCTAGACATCTAGTCATCTAGTCATCTAGTCATTTAGTCATCTAGACATCTAGTCATCTAGACATTTAGTCATCTAGACATCTAGTCATCTAGACATTTAGTCATCCAGTCATCTAGTCATCCATCATCTAGTAATCTAGTCATCTAGTCATGTAGTCATCTAACCATCTAGTCATCTAGTCATCTAGACATCTAGTCATCTAGACATTTAGTCATCTAGTCATTTAGTCATCTAATCATCTAGTCATCTAGACATCTAGTCATTTAGTCATCTCGTCATCTAGACATTTAGTCATCTAGTCATCTAGTCATCTAGACATCTAGTCATCTATTCATCTAGACATTTAGTAATCTAGTCATCTAGTCATCTAGTCATCTAGTAATTTAGTAATCTAGTCATCCAGTCATCTAGACATTTAGTCATCTAGTCATCTAGTCATCTAGACATCTAGTCATCTAGTCATCTAGACATTTAGTCATCTAGTCATCTAGTCATCTAGTCATCTAGACATTTAGTCATCTAGACATATAGACATTTAGTCATTTAGTAATTTAGTAATTTAGTCATTTAGTCATCTAAACATCTAGACATTTAGTCATTTAGTCATCTAGTAATTTAGTAATCTAGACATTTAGTCATCTAGACAGTGTCATTTAGTCATCTAGACATCTAGACATTTAGTAATCTAGTCATCTAGACATTTAGTCATCTAGACATCTAGACATTTAGTCATCTAGACATTTAGTCATTTAGTCATCTAGTCATCTAGACATTTAATCATCTAGACATTTAGTCATTTAGTAATTTAGTCATCTAGACATCCAGACATTTAGCCATCTAGTCATCTAGACATTTAGTCATCTAGACATCTAGACATTTAGTCATCTAGACATCTAGACATTTTGTCATTTTGTCATTTAGTCATCTAGACATCTAGACATTTAGTCATTTAGTCATCTAGTAATTTAGTCATCTAGACATTTAGTAATCTAGTAATCTAGTCATCTAGTCATCTAGTCATCTAGACATCTAGTCATCTAGTCATATAGTCATCTAGTCATCTAGACATTTAGTCATCTAGACATCTAGTCATCTAGTCATCTAGACATCTAGTCATCTAGTCATCTAGTCATCTATTCATCTAGTAATCTAGTCATATACTCATTTAGTCATCTAGTCATCTAGTCATTTAGTCAATTAGTCATCTAGTCATCTAGTCATTTAGTCATCTAGTCATCTAGTCATCTAGTCATTTAGTCATCTAGTCATCTAGTCATCTAGTCATCTAGACATCTAGTCATTTAGTCATATAGTCATCTAGTCATCTAGTCATCTAGACATTTAGACATTTAGTCATCTAGTCATCTAGTCATCTAGTCATCTAGACATTTAGTCATCTAGTCATTTAGTAATCTAGTCATCTAGTCATTTAGTCATCTAGTCATCTAGTCATCTAGACATTTAGTCATCTAGACATTGTCATTTAGTCATCTAGACATCTAGACATTTAGTAATCTAGTCATCTAGACATTTAGTCATCTAGACATCTAGACATTTAGTCATCTAGACATTTAGTCATTTAGTCATCTAGTCATCTAGTCATCTAGACATTTAATCATCTAGACATTTAGTCATTTAGTAATTTAGTCATCTAGACATCCAGACATTCAGCCATCTAGTCATCTAGACATTTAGTCATCTAGACATCTAGACATTTAGCAATCTAGACATCTAGACATTTAGTCATTTAGTCATCTAGACATCTAGACATTTAGTCATTTAGTCATCTAGTAATTTAGTCATCTAGACATCTAGACATTTAGTCATCTAGTCATCTAGTCATCTAGTCATTTAGTTATTTAGTCATCTAGTCATCTAGTCATTTAGTCATCTAGTCATTTAGTCATCTAGTCATCTAGTCATTTAGTCATTTAGTCATCTAGTCATCTGGTCATTTGGTCATCTAGTCATCTAGTCATCTAGACATCTAGTCATCTAGTCATCTAGACATATAGACATTTAGTCATTTAGTCATTTAGTCATTTAGTAATCTAGAAATCTAGACATTTAGTCATTTAGTCATCTAGTAATTTTGTAATCTAGTCATCTAGACATCTAGACATTTAGTCATCTAGTCATCTAGTCATCTAGACATCTAGTCATATAGTCATCTAGTCATCTAGTCATCTAGACATTTAGTCATCTAGACATCTAGTCATCTAGTCATCTATTCATCTAGTCATCTAGTCATCTAGTCATTTAGTCATCTAGTCATCTAGACATCTAGTCATCTAGACATTTAGTCATCTAGTCATTTAGTCATCTAATCATCTAGTCATCTAGACATCTAGTCATTTAGTCATCTAGTCATCTAGACATTTAGTCATCTAGTCATCTAGTCATCTAGACATCTAGTCATCTATTCATCTAGACATTTAGTCATCTAGTCATCTAGTCATCTAGTCATCTAGTAATTTAGTAATCTAGTCATCCAGTCATCTAGTAATCTAGACATTTAGTCATCTAGTCATCTAGTCATCTAGACATCTAGTCATCTAGTCATCTAGACATTTAGTCATCTAGTCATCTAGTCATCTAGTCATCTAGACATTTAGTCATCTAGTCATTTAGTAATCTAGTCATCTAGTCATTTAGTCATCTAGTCAGCTAGTCATCTAGACATTTAGTCATCTAGACATTGTCATTTAGTCATCTAGACATCTAGACATTTAGTAATCTAGTCATCTAGACATTTAGTCATCTAGACATCTAGACATTTAGTCATCTAGACATCTAGACATTTAGTCATTTAGTCATCTAGTCATCTAGTCATTTAGTCATCTAGTCATCTAGTCATCTAGTCATTTAGTTATTTAGTCATCTAGTCATCTAGTCATTTAGTCATCTAGTCATCTAGTCATTTAGTCATTTAGTCATCTAGTCATCTGGTCATTTGGTCATCTAGTCATCTAGTCATCTAGTCATCTAGACATCTAGTCATCTAGTCATCTAGACATATAGACATTTAGTCATTTAGTCATTTAGTCATCTAGAAATCTAGACATTTAGTCATTTAGTCATCTAGTAATTTTGTAATCTAGTCATCTAGACATCTAGACATTTAGTCATCTAGTCATCTAGTCATCTAGTCATCTAGACATCTAGTCATCTAGTCATCGAGTCATTTAGTAATCTAGTCATCTAGTCATCTAGTCATCTAGACATCTAGTCATCTAGTCATCTAGTCATCTAGACATCTAGTCATATAGTCATCTAGTCATCTAGTCATCTAGACATTTAGTCATCTAGACATCTAGTCATCTAGTCATATAGTCATTTAGTCATCTAGTCATCTAGTCATTTAGTCAATTAGTCATCTAGTCATCTAGTCATTTAGTCATCTAGTCATCTAGTCATCTAGTCATCTAGACATCTAGTCATCTAGTCATATAGTCATCCAGTCATCTAGACATCAAGTCATCTAGACATCTAGTCATCCAGACATCTAGTCATCTAGACATCTAGTCATCTAGACATTTAGTCATCTAGACATCTAGTCATCTAGTCATCTAGTCATCTAGACATTTAGTCATCTAACATCTAGTCATCTAGACATTTAGTCATCCAGTCATCTAGTAATCTAGACATTTAGTCATCTAGTCATCTAGTCATCTAGACATCTAGTCATCTAGTCATCTAGACATTTAGTCATCTAGTCATCTAGACATCTAGTCATCTAGACATTTAGTCATCTAGTCATTTAGTAATCTAGTCATCTAGTCATTTAGTCATCTAGTCAGCTAGTCATCTAGACATTTAGTCATCTAGACATTGTCATTTAGTCATCTAGACATCTAGACATTTAGTAATCTAGTCATCTAGACATTTAGTCATCTAGACATCTAGACATTTAGTCATCTAGACATCTAGACATTTTGTCATTTAGTCATCTAGTCATCTAGTCATCTAGACATTTAGTCATCTAGACATTTAGTCATTTTGTCATTTAGTCATATAGACATCCAGACATTTAGCCATCTAGTCATCTAGACATTTAGTCATCTAGACATCTAGACATTTAGTCATCTAGACATCTAGACATTTAGTCATTTAGTCATTTAGTCATCTAGACATCTAGACATTTAGTCATTTAGTCATCTAGTAATTTAGTCATCTAGACATCTAGACATTTAGTCATCTAGTCATCTAGTCATCTAGTCATCTAGTCATCTAGACATCTAGTCATCTAGTCATCTAGTCATCTAGTCGTTTAGTAATCTAGTAATCTAGTCATCTAGTCATCTAGACATCTAGTCATCTAGTCATCTAGTCATCTAGACATCTAGTCATCTAGTCATATAGTCATCTAGTCATCTAGACATTTAGTCATCTAGACATCTAGTCATCTAGTCATCTAGACATCTAGTCATCTAGTCATCTAGTCATCTATTCATCTAGTAATCTAGTCATATAGTCATTTAGTCATCTAGTCATTTAGTCAATTAGTCATCTAGTCATCTAGTCATTTAGTCATCTAGTCATCTAGTCATCTAGTCATTTAGTCATCTAGTCATCTAGTCATCTAGTCATCTAGTCATTTAGTCATCTAGTCATCTAGTCATCTAGTCATTTAGTCATCTAGTCATCTAGTCATCTAGTCATCTAGACATTTAGTCATCTAGACATCTAGACATCAAGTCATCTAGACATCTAGTCATCCAGTCATCTAGTCATCTAGACATCTAGTCATCTAGACATTTAGTCATCTAGACATCTAGTCATCTAGTCATCTAGTCATCTAGATATTTAGTCATCTAGACATCTAGTCATCTAGTCATCTAGTCATTTAGTCATCTAGACATCTAGTCATCTAGACATTTAGTCATCTAGACATCTAGTCATCTAGACATTTAGTCATCCAGTCATCTAGTCATCCATCATCTAGTAATCTAGTCATCTAGTCATGTAGTCATCTAACCATCTAGTCATCTAGTCATCTAGACATCTAGTCATCTAGACATTTAGTCATCTAGTCATTTAGTCATCTAATCATCTAGTCATCTAGACATCTAGTCATTTAGTCATCTAGTCATCTAGACATTTAGTCATCTAGTCATCTAGTCATCTAGTCATCTAGACATCTAGTCATCTATTCATCTAGACATTTAGTCATCTAGTCATCTAGTCATCTAGTCATCTAGTAATTTAGTAATCTAGTCATCCAGTCATCTAGTCATATAGACATTTAGTCATCTAGTCATCTAGTCATCTAGACATCTAGTCATCTAGTCATCTAGACATTTAGTAATCTAGTCATCTAGTCATCTAGACATTTAGTCATCTAGTCATTTAGTAATCTAGTCATCTAGTCATTTAGTCATCTAGTCATCTAGTCATCTAGACATTTAGTCATCTAGACATTGTCATTTAGTCATCTAGACATTTAGTCATCTAGACATCTAGACATTTAGTCATTTAGTCATTTAGTCATTTAGTCATCTAGACATCTAGACATTTAGTCATTTAGTCATCTAGTAATTTAGTCATCTAGACATCTAGACATTTAGTCATCTAGTCATTTAGTCATCTAGTCATCTAGTCATTTAGTCATCTAGTCAGCTAGTCATCTAGACATTTAGTCATCTAGACATTGTCATTTAGTCATCTAGACATCTAGACATTTAGTAATCTAGTCATCTAGACATTTAGTCATCTAGACATCTAGACATTTAGTCATCTAGACATCTAGACATTTAGTCATTTAGTCATCTAGTCATCTAGTCATCTAGACATTTAGTCATCTAGACATTTAGTCATTTAGTAATTTAGTCATCTAGACATCCAGACATTTAGCCATCTAGTCATCTAGACATTTAGTCATCTAGACATCTAGACATTTAGTCATCTAGACATCTAGACATTTAGTCATTTAGTAATTTAGTCATCTAGACATCTAGACATTTAGTCATTTAGTCATCTAGTAATTTAGTCATCTAGACATCTAGACATTTAGTCATCTAGTCATCTAGTCATCTAGTCATCTAGTCATCTAGACATCTAGTCATCTAGTCATCTAGTCATTTAGTAATCTAGTAATCTAGTCATCTAGTCATCTAGACATCTAGTCATCTAGTCATCTAGTCATCTAGACATCTAGTCATCTAGTCATATAGTCATCTAGTCATCTAGACATTTAGTCATCTAGACATCTAGTCATCTAGTCATCTAGACATCTAGTCATCTAGTCATCTAGTCATCTATTCATCTAGTAATCTAGTCATATAGTCATTTAGTCATCTAGTCATTTAGTCAATTAGTCATCTAGTCATCTAGTCATTTAGTCATCTAGTCATCTAGTCATCTAGTCATTTAGTAATCTAGTCATCTAGTCAAATAGTCATCTAGTCATCTAGACATCTAGTCATCTAGTCATATAGTCATCTAGTCATCTAGACATTTAGTCATCTAGACATCTAGACATTTAGTCATCTAGTCATCTAGTCATCTAGTCATCTAGTCATCTAGACATCTAGTCATCTAGTCATCTAGACATCTAGTCATCTAGTCATATAGTCATCCAGTGATCTAGACATCAAGTCATCTAGACATCTAGTCATCCAGTCATCTAGTCATCTAGACATCTAGTCATCTAGACATTTAGTCATCTAGACATCTAGTCATCTAGTCATCTAGACATTTAGTCATCTAGACATCTAGTCATCTAGTCATCTAGTCATTTAGTCATCTAGACATCTAGTCATCTAGACATTTAGTCATCTAGACATCTAGTCATCTAGACATTTAGTCATCCAGTCATCTAGTCATCCATCATCTAGTAATCTAGTCATCTAGTCATGTAGTCATCTAACCATCTAGTCATCTAGTCATCTAGACATCTAGTCATCTAGACATTTAGTCATGTAGTCATTTAGTCATCTAATCATCTAGTCATCTAGACATCTAGTCATTTAGTCATCTAGTCATCTAGACATTTAGTCATCTAGTCATCTAGTCATCTAGACATCTAGTCATCTATTCATCTAGACATTTAGTCATCTAGTCATCTATTCATCTAGTCATCTAGTAATTTAGTAATCTAGTCATCCAGTCATCTAGTCATATAGACATTTAGTCATCTAGTCATCTAGTCATCTAGACATCTAGTCATCTAGTCATCTAGACATTTAGTAATCTAGTCATCTAGTCATCTAGACATTTAGTCATCTAGTCATTTAGTAATCTAGTCATCTAGTCATTTAGTCATCTAGTCATCTAGTCATCTAGACATTTAGTCATCTAGACATTGTCATTTAGTCATCTAGACATTTAGTCATCTAGACATCTAGACATTTAGTCATTTAGTCATTTAGTCATCTAGACATCTAGACATTTAGTCATTTAGTCATCTAGTAATTTAGTCATCTAGACATCTAGACATTTAGTCATCTAGTCATTTAGTAATCTAGTCATCTAGTCATTTAGTCATCTAGTCAGCTAGTCATCTAGACATTTAGTCATCTAGACATTGTCATTTAGTAATCTAGACATCTAGACATTTAGTAATCTAGTCATCTAGACATTTAGTCATCTAGACATCTAGACATTTAGTCATCTAGACATCTAGACATTTAGTCATTTAGTCATCTAGTCATCTAGTCATCTAGACATTTAGTCATCTAGACATTTAGTCATTTAGTAATTTAGTCATCTAGACATCCAGACATTTAGCCATCTAGTCATCTAGACATTTAGTCATCTAGACATCTAGACATTTAGTCATCTAGACATCTAGACATTTAGTCATTTAGTCATTTAGTCATCTAGACATCTAGACATTTAGTCATTTAGTCATCTAGTAATTTAGTCATCTAGACATCTAGACATTTAGTCATCTAGTCATCTAGTCACCTAGTCATCTAGTCATCTAGACATCTAGTCATCCAGTCATCTAGTCATCTAGTCATTTAGTAATCTAGTAATCTAGTCATCTAGTCATCTAGACATCTAGTCATCTAGTCATCTAGTCATCTAGACATCTAGTCATCTAGTCATATAGTCATCTAGTCATCTAGACATGTAGTCATCTAGACATCTAGTCATCTAGTCATCTAGACATCTAGTCATCTAGTCATCTAGTCATCTATTCATCTAGTAATCTAGTCATATAGTCATTTAGTCATCTAGTCATTTAGTCAATTAGTCATCTAGTCATCTAGTCATTTAGTCATCTAGTCATCTAGTCATCTAGTCATTTAGTCATCTAGTCATCTAGTCATCTAGTCATCTAGTCATCTAGACATCTAGTCATCTAGTCATATAGTCATCTAGACATTTAGTCATCTAGACATCTAGACATTTAGTCATCTAGTCATCTAGTCATCTAGTCATCTAGTCATCTAGACATCTAGTCATCTAGTCATCTAGACATCTAGTCATCTAGTTATATAGTCATCCAGTCATCTAGACATCAAGTCATCTAGACATCTAGTCATCCAGTCATCTAGTCATCTAGACATCTAGTCATCTAGACATTTAGTCATCTAGACATCTAGTCATTTAGTCATCTAGTCATCTAGACATTTAGTCATCTAGTCATCTAGTCATCTAGACATCTAGTCATCTATTCATCTAGACATTTAGTCATCTAGTCATCTAGTCATCTAGTCATCTAGTAATTTAGTAATCTAGTCATCCAGTCATCTAGTAATCTAGACATTTAGTCATCTAGTCATCTAGTCATCTAGACATCTAGTCATCTA
Source organism: Oncorhynchus kisutch (assembly GCF_002021735.2). Classification (NCBI taxonomy): domain Eukaryota; kingdom Metazoa; phylum Chordata; class Actinopteri; order Salmoniformes; family Salmonidae; genus Oncorhynchus; species Oncorhynchus kisutch. The sequence goes on from NC_034199.2 coordinate 49,466,288, forward strand.
GTCATGTAGACATTTAGTCATCTAGTCATCTAGTCATCTAGTCATCTAGACATTTAGTCATCTAGTCATTTAGTAATCTAGTCATCTAGTCATTTAGTCATCTAGTCAGCTAGTCATCTAGACATTTAGTCATCTAGACATTGTCATTTAGTCATCTAGACATCTAGACATTTAGTAATCTAGTCATCTAGACATTTAGTCATCTAGACATCTAGACATTTAGTCATCTAGACATCTAGACATTTAGTCATTTAGTCATCTAGTCATCTAGTCATTTAGTCATCTAGTCATCTAGTCATCTAGTCATTTAGTTATTTAGTCATCTAGTCATCTAGTCATCTAGTCATCTAGTCATTTAGTCATTTAGTCATCTAGTCATCTGGTCATTTGGTCATCTAGTCATCTAGTCATCTAGTCATCTAGACATCTAGTCATCTAGTCATCTAGACATATAGACATTTAGTCATTTAGTCATTTAGTCATTTAGTCATTTAGTCATTTAGTCATCTAGAAATCTAGACATTTAGTCATTTAGTCATCTAGTAATTTTGTAATCTAGTCATCTAGACATCTAGACATTTAGTCATCTAGTCATCTAGTCATCTAGTCATCTAGACATCTAGTCATCTAGTCATCGAGTCATTTAGTAATCTAGTCATCTAGTCATCTAGTCATCTAGACATCTAGTCATCTAGTCATCTAGTCATCTAGACATCTAGTCATATAGTCATCTAGTCATCTAGTCATCTAGACATTTAGTCATCTAGACATCTAGTCATCTAGTCATATAGTCATTTAGTCATCTAGTCATCTAGTCATTTAGTCAATTAGTCATCTAGTCATCTAGTCATTTAGTCATCTAGTCATCTAGTCATCTAGTCATCTAGACATCTAGTCATCTAGTCATATAGTCATCCAGTCATCTAGACATCAAGTCATCTAGACATCTAGTCATCCAGACATCTAGTCATCTAGACATCTAGTCATCTAGACATTTAGTCATCTAGACATCTAGTCATCTAGTCATCTAGTCATCTAGTCATTTAGTCATCTAGACATCTAGTCATCTAGACATTAGTCATCTAGACATCTAGTCATCTAGTCATCTAGTCATCTAGACATCTAGTCATCTAGTCATCTAGACATTTAGTAATCTAGTCATCTAGTCATCTAGACATTTAGTCATCTAGTCATTTAGTAATCTAGTCATCTAGTCATTTAGTCATCTAGTCATCTAGTCATCTAGACATTTAGTCATCTAGACATTGTCATTTAGTCATCTAGACATTTAGTCATCTAGACATCTAGACATTTAGTCATTTAGTCATTTAGTCATTTAGTCATCTAGACATCTAGACATTTAGTCATTTAGTCATCTAGTAATTTAGTCATCTAGACATCTAGACATTTAGTCATCTAGTCATTTAGTCATCTAGTCATCTAGTCATTTAGTCATCTAGTCAGCTAGTCATCTAGACATTTAGTCATCTAGACATTGTCATTTAGTCATCTAGACATCTAGACATTTAGTAATCTAGTCATCTAGACATTTAGTCATCTAGACATCTAGACATTTAGTCATCTAGACATCTAGACATTTAGTCATTTAGTCATCTAGTCATCTAGTCATCTAGACATTTAGTCATCTAGACATCTAGACATTTAGTCATCTAGACATCTAGACATTTAGTCATTTAGTCATTTAGTCATCTAGACATCTAGACATTTAGTCATTTAGTCATCTAGTAATTTAGTCATCTAGACATCTAGACATTTAGTCATCTAGTCATCTAGTCATCTAGTCATCTAGTCATCTAGACATCTAGTCATCTAGTCATCTAGTCATTTAGTAATCTAGTAATCTAGTCATCTAGTCATCTAGACATCTAGTCATCTAGTCATCTAGTCATCTAGACATCTAGTCATCTAGTCATATAGTCATCTAGTCATCTAGACATTTAGTCATCTAGACATCTAGTCATCTAGTCATCTAGACATCTAGTCATCTAGTCATCTAGTCATCTATTCATCTAGTAATCTAGTCATATAGTCATTTAGTCATCTAGTCATTTAGTCAATTAGTCATCTAGTCATCTAGTCATTTAGTCATCTAGTCATCTAGTCATCTAGTCATTTAGTAATCTAGTCATCTAGTCATCTAGTCATCTAGTCATCTAGACATCTAGTCATCTAGTCATATAGTCATCTAGTCATCTAGACATTTAGTCATCTAGACATCTAGACATTTAGTCATCTAGTCATCTAGTCATCTAGTCATCTAGTCATCTAGACATCTAGTCATCTAGTCATCTAGACATCTAGTCATCTAGTCATATAGTCATCCAGTGATCTAGACATCAAGTCATCTAGACATCTAGTCATCCAGTCATCTAGTCATCTAGACATCTAGTCATCTAGACATTTAGTCATCTAGACATCTAGTCATCTAGTCATCTAGACATTTAGTCATCTAGACATCTAGTCATCTAGTCATCTAGTCATTTAGTCATCTAGACATCTAGTCATCTAGACATTTAGTCATCTAGACATCTAGTCATCTAGACATTTAGTCATCCAGTCATCTAGTCATCCATCATCTAGTAATCTAGTCATCTAGTCATGTAGTCATCTAACCATCTAGTCATCTAGTCATCTAGACATCTAGTCATCTAGACATTTAGTCATGTAGTCATTTAGTCATCTAATCATCTAGTCATCTAGACATCTAGTCATTTAGTCATCTAGTCATCTAGACATTTAGTCATCTAGTCATCTAGTCATCTAGACATCTAGTCATCTATTCATCTAGACATTTAGTCATCTAGTCATCTATTCATCTAGTCATCTAGTAATTTAGTAATCTAGTCATCCAGTCATCTAGTCATATAGACATTTAGTCATCTAGTCATCTAGTCATCTAGACATCTAGTCATCTAGTCATCTAGACATTTAGTAATCTAGTCATCTAGTCATCTAGACATTTAGTCATCTAGTCATTTAGTAATCTAGTCATCTAGTCATTTAGTCATCTAGTCATCTAGTCATCTAGACATTTAGTCATCTAGACATTGTCATTTAGTCATCTAGACATTTAGTCATCTAGACATCTAGACATTTAGTCATTTAGTCATTTAGTCATCTAGACATCTAGACATTTAGTCATTTAGTCATCTAGTAATTTAGTCATCTAGACATCTAGACATTTAGTCATCTAGTCATTTAGTAATCTAGTCATCTAGTCATTTAGTCATCTAGTCAGCTAGTCATCTAGACATTTAGTCATCTAGACATTGTCATTTAGTAATCTAGACATCTAGACATTTAGTAATCTAGTCATCTAGACATTTAGTCATCTAGACATCTAGACATTTAGTCATCTAGACATCTAGACATTTAGTCATTTAGTCATCTAGTCATCTAGTCATCTAGACATTTAGTCATCTAGACATTTAGTCATTTAGTAATTTAGTCATCTAGACATCCAGACATTTAGCCATCTAGTCATCTAGACATTTAGTCATCTAGACATCTAGACATTTAGTCATCTAGACATCTAGACATTTAGTCATTTAGTCATTTAGTCATCTAGACATCTAGACATTTAGTCATTTAGTCATCTAGTAATTTAGTCATCTAGACATCTAGACATTTAGTCATCTAGTCATCTAGTCACCTAGTCATCTAGTCATCTAGACATCTAGTCATCCAGTCATCTAGTCATCTAGTCATTTAGTAATCTAGTAATCTAGTCATCTAGTCATCTAGACATCTAGTCATCTAGTCATCTAGTCATCTAGACATCTAGTCATCTAGTCATATAGTCATCTAGTCATCTAGACATTTAGTCATCTAGACATCTAGTCATCTAGTCATCTAGACATCTAGTCATCTAGTCATCTAGTCATCTATTCATCTAGTAATCTAGTCATATAGTCATTTAGTCATCTAGTCATTTAGTCAATTAGTCATCTAGTCATCTAGTCATTTAGTCATCTAGTCATCTAGTCATCTAGTCATTTAGTCATCTAGTCATCTAGTCATCTAGTCATCTAGTCATCTAGTCATCTAGACATCTAGTCATCTAGTCATATAGTCATCTAGTCATCTAGACATTTAGTCATCTAGACATCTAGACATTTAGTCATCTAGACATCTAGACATTTAGTCATCTAGTCATCTAGTCATCTAGTCATCTAGACATCTAGTCATCTAGTCATCTAGACATCTAGTCATCTAGTTATATAGTCATCCAGTCATCTAGACATCAAGTCATCTAGACATCTAGTCATCCAGTCATCTAGTCATCTAGACATCTAGTCATCTAGACATTTAGTCATCTAGACATCTAGTCATTTAGTCATCTAGTCATCTAGACATTTAGTCATCTAGTCATCTAGTCATCTAGACATCTAGTCATCTATTCATCTAGACATTTAGTCATCTAGTCATCTAGTCATCTAGTCATCTAGTAATTTAGTAATCTAGTCATCCAGTCATCTAGTAATCTAGACATTTAGTCATCTAGTCATCTAGTCATCTAGACATCTAGTCATCTAGTCATCTAGACATTTAGTCATCTAGTCATCTAGTCATCTAGTCATCTAGACATTTAGTCATCTAGTCATTTAGTAATCTAGTCATCTAGTCATTTAGTCATCTAGTCAGCTAGTCATCTAGACATTTAGTCATCTAGACATTGTCATTTAGTCATCTAGACATCTAGACATTTAGTAATCTAGTCATCTAGACATTTAGTCATCTAGACATCTAGACATTTAGTCATCTAGACATCTAGACATTTAGTCATTTAGTCATCTAGTCATCTAGTCATCTAGTCATTTAGTCATCTAGTCATCTAGTCATCTAGTCATTTAGTTATTTAGTCATCTAGTCATCTAGTCATTTAGTCATCTAGTCATCTAGTCATTTAGTCATTTAGTCATCTAGTCATCTGGCCATTTGGTCATCTAGTCATCTAGTCATCTAGTCATCTAGACATCTAGTCATCTAGTCATCCAGACATATAGACATTTAGTCATTTAGTCATTTAGTCATTTAGTCATTTAGTCATTTAGTCATCTAGAAATCTAGACATTTAGTCATTTAGTCATCTAGTAATTTTGTAATCTAGTCATCTAGACATCTAGACATTTAGTCATCTAGTCATCTAGTCATCTAGTCATCTAGACATCTAGTCATCTAGTCATCGAGTCATTTAGTAATCTAGTCATCTAGTCGTCTAGTCATCTAGACATCTAGTCATCTAGTCATCTAGTCATCTAGACATCTAGTCATATAGTCATCTAGTCATCTAGTCATCTAGACATTTAGTCATCTAGACATCTAGTCATCTAGTCATATAGTCATTTAGTCATCTAGTCATCTAGTCATTTAGTCAATTAGTCATCTAGTCATCTAGTCATTTAGTCATCTAGTCATCTAGTCATCTAGTCATCTAGACATCTAGTCATCTAGTCATATAGTCATCCAGTCATCTAGACATCAAGTCATCTAGACATCTAGTCATCCAGACATCTAGTCATCTAGACATCTAGTCATCTAGACATTTAGTCATCTAGACATCTAGTCATCTAGTCATCTAGTCATCTAGACATTTAGTCATCTAACATCTAGTCATCTAGACATTTAGTCATCCAGTCATCTAGTCATCCATCATCTAGTAATCTAGTCATCTAGTCATGTAGTCATCTAACCATCTAGTAATCTAGTCATCTAGACATTTAGTCATCTAGTCATTTAGTCATCTAATCATCTAGTCATCTAGACATCTAGTCATTTAGTCATCTAGTCATCTAGACATTTAGTCATCTAGTCATCTAGTCATCTAGACATCTAGTCATCTATTCATCTAGACATTTAGTCATCTAGTCATCTAGTCATCTAGTAATTTAGTAATCTAGTCATCCAGTCATGTAGTAATCTAGACATTTAGTCATCTAGTCATCTAGTCATCTAGACATCTAGTCATCTAGTCATCTAGACATTTAGTCATCTAGTCATCTAGACATCTACTCATCTAGACATTTAGTCATCTAGTCATTTAGTAATCTAGTCATCTAGTCATTTAGTCATCTAGTCAGCTAGTCATCTAGACATTTAGTCATCTAGACATTGTCATTTAGTCATCTAGACATCTAGACATTTAGTAATCTAGTCATCCTAGACATTTAGTCATCTAGACATCTAGACATTTAGTCATCTAGACATCTAGACATTTAGTCATTTAGTCATCTAGTCATCTAGTCATCTAGACATTTAGTCATCTAGACATTTAGTCATTTAGTAATTTAGTCATCTAGACATCCAGACATTTAGCCATCTAGTCATCTAGACATTTAGTCATCTAGACATCTAGACATTTAGTCATCTAGACATCTAGACATTTAGTCATTTAGTCATTTAGTCATCTAGACATCTAGACATTTAGTCATTTAGTCATCTAGTAATTTAGTCATCTAGACATCTAGACATTTAGTCATCTAGTCATCTAGTCATCTAGTCATCTAGTCATCTAGACATCTAGTCATCTAGTCATCTAGTCATCTAGTCATCTAGTCATTTAGTAATCTAGTAATCTAGTCATCTAGTCATCTAGACATCTAGTCATCTAGTCATCTAGTCATCTAGACATCTAGTCATCTAGTCATATAGTCATCTAGTCATCTAGACATTTAGTCATCTAGACATCTAGTCATCTAGTCATCTAGACATCTAGTCATCTAGTCATCTAGTCATCTAGTCATCTAGTAATCTAGTCATCTAGTCATTTAGTCATCTAGTCATTTAGTCAATTAGTCATCTAGTCATCTAGTCATTTAGTCATCTAGTCATCTAGTCATCTAGTCATTAGTCATCTAGTCATCTAGTCATCTAGTCATCTAGTCATCTAGACATCTAGTCATCTAGTCATATAGTCATCTAGTCATCTAGACATTTAGTCATCTAGACATCTAGACATTTAGTCATCTAGTCATCTAGTCATCTAGTCATCTAGTCATCTAGACATCTAGTCATCTAGTCATCTAGACATCTAGTCATCTAGTCATATAGTCATCTAGTCATCTAGACATCTAGTCATCTAGACATCTAGTCATCTAGTCATCTAGTCATCTAGACATCTAGTCATCTAGACATTTAGTCATCTAGACATCTAGTCATCTAGTCATCTAGTCATCTAGACATTTAGTCATCTAGACATCTAGTCATCTAGTCATCTAGTCATTTAGTCATCTAGACATCTAGTCATCTAGACATTTAGTCATCTAGACATCTAGTCATCTAGACATTTAGTCATCTAGTCATCTAGTCATCTAGTCATCTAGTAATCTAGTCATCTAGTCATCTAGTCATCTAATCATCTAGTCATCTAGTCATCTAGACATCTAGTCATCTAGACATTTAGTCATCTAGTCATTTAGTCATCTAATCATCTATTCATCTAGACATTTAGTCATCTAGTCATCTAGTCATCTAGTCATCTAGTAATTTAGTCATCTAGTCATCTAGTCATCTAGTCATATAGACATTTAGTCATCTAGTCATCTAGTCATCTAGACATCTAGTAATCTAGTCATCTAGTCATCTAGACATTTAGTCATCTAGTCATTTAGTAATCTAGTCATCTAGTCATTTAGTCATCTAGTCATCTAGTCATCTAGACATTTAGTCATCTAGTCATCTAGTCATCTAGACATTTAGTCATCTAGTCATTTAGTAATCTAGTCATCTAGTCATCCAGTCATCTAGTCATATAGACATTTAGTCATCTAGTCATCTAGTCATCTAGACATCTAGTCATCTAGTCATCTAGACATTTAGTCATCTAGTCATCTAGTCATCTAGACATTTAGTCATCTAGTCATTTAGTAATCTAGTCATCTAGTCATTTAGTCATCTAGTCATCTAGTCATCTAGACATTTAGTCATCTAGACATTGTCATTTAGTCATCTAGACATTTAGTCATCTAGACATCTAGACATTTAGTCATTTAGTCATTTAGTCATTTAGTCATCTAGACATCTAGACATTTAGTCATTTAGTCATCTAGACATTTAGTCATCTAGTCATCTAGTCATCTAGACATCTAGTCATCTATTCATCTAGACATTTAGTCATCTAGTCATCTAGTCATCTAGTCATCTAGTAATTTAGTAATCTAGTCATCCAGTCATCTAGTAATCTAGACATTTAGTCATCTAGTCATCTAGTCATCTAGACATCTAGTCATCTAGTCATCTAGACATTTAGTCATCTAGTCATCTAGACATCTAGTCATCTAGACATTTAGTCATCTAGTCATTAGTCATCTAGTCATCTAGTCATTTAGTCATCTAGTCATCTAGTCATCTAGACATTTAGTCATCTAGACATTGTCATTTAGTCATCTAGACATCTCGACATTTAGTCATCTAGACATCTAGACATTTAGTCATTTAGTCATCTAGTCATCTAGTCATCTAGACATTTAGTCACTAACATTAGTCTTTAGTAATTTAGTCATCTAGTCATCCAGACAGTTAGTCATCTAGTCATCTAGACATTTAGTCATCTAGACATCTAACATGTTAGTCATCTAGACATCTAGACATTTAGTCATTAGTCATTTAGTCATCTAGACATCTAGACATTTAGTCATTTAGTCATCTAGTAATTTAGTCATTAGACATCTAGACATTTAGTCATCTAGTCATCTAGTCATCTAGTCATCTAGTCATCTAGACATCTAGTCATCTAGTCATCTAGTCATCTAGTCATTTAGTATCTAGTAATCTAGTCATCTAGTCATCTAGACATCTAGTCATCTAGTCATCTAGTCATCTAGACATCTAGTCATCTAGTCATATAGTCATCTAGTCATCTAGACATTTAGTCATCTAGACATCTAGTCATCTAGTCATCTAGACATCTAGTCATCTAGTCATCTCTTCATCTAGTAATCTAGTCATATAGTCATTTAGTCATCTAGTCATTTAGTCACTTAGTCATCTAGTCATCTTTAGTCATCTAGTCATCTAGTCATCTAGTCATTTAGTCATCTAGTCATCTAGTCATCTAGTCATCTAGTCATCTAGACATCTAGTCATCTAGTCATATAGTCATCTAGTCATCTAGACTTTAGTCATCTAGACATCTAGACATTAGTCATCTAGTCATCTAGTCATCTAGTCATCTAGTCATCTAGACATCTAGTCATCTAGTCATCTAGACATCTAGTCATCTAGTCATATAGTCATCTAGTCATCTAGACATCAAGTCATCTAGACATCTAGTCATCAGTCATCTAGTCATCTAGACATCTAGTCATCTAGACATTTAGTCATCTAGACATCTAGTCATCTAGTCATCTAGTCATCTAGACATTTAGTCATCTAGTCATCTAGTCATCTAGACATCTAGTCATCTATCATCTAGACATTTAGTCATCTAGTCATCTAGTCATCTAGTCATCTGTATTTAGTCATCTAGTCATCTAGTCATCTATCATCTAGACATTTAGTCATCTAGTCATCTAGTCATCTAGACATCTAGTCATCTAGTCATCTAGACATCTAGTCATCTAGTCATCTAGTCATCTAGACATTTAGTCATCTAGTCATCTATCATCTAGTCATCTAGTCATCTAGTCATCTAGTCATCTAGTCATCTAGACATTTAGTCATCTAGACATTTCATCTAGTCATCTAGTCATCTAGTCATTAGTCATCTAGTCATCTAGACATTTAGTCATCTAGACATCTAGACATCTAGTCATCTAGTCATCTAGACATTTAGTCATTTAGTCATCTAGTCATCTAGTCATCTAGTCATTTAGTCATCTAGTCATCTAGTCATCTAGTCATCTAGTCATTTAGTCATCTAGTCATCTAGTCATTTAGTCATCTAGTCATCTAGTCATCTAGTCATTTAGTCATCTAGTCATCTAGTCATTTAGTCATCTAGTCATCTAGTCATCTAGTCATCTAGACATCTAGTCATCTAGTCATCTAGACATCTAGACATTATCATCTAGTCATTTAGTCATTTAGTCATCTAGTCATCTATCATTTAGTCATCTAGTCATCTAGTCATTTAGTCATCTAGTCATCTAGTCATCTAGACTTTAGTCATCTAGTCATCTAGTCATCTAGTCATCTAGACATCTAGTCATCTAGTCATCTAGTCATTTAGTCATCTATCATCTAGTCATCTAGTCATCTAGACATCTAGTCATCTAGTCATCTAGTCATCTAGACATCTAGTCATCTAGTCATCTAGTCATCTAGTCATCTAGACATTTAGTCATCTAGACATCTAGTCATCTAGTCATCTAGTCATTAGTCATCTAGTCATCTAGTCATTTAGTCATTAGTCATCTAGTCATCTAGTCATTTAGTCATCTAGTCATCTAGTCATCTAGTCATCTAGACATCTAGTCATCTAGTCATATAGTCATCTAGTCATCTAGACATCTAGTCATCTAGTCATCTAGTCATCTAGTCATCTAGTCATCTAGTCATCTAGTCATCTAGTCATTTAGTCATCTAGTCATCTAGTCATCTAGTCATCTAGCATTTAGTCATCTAACATCTAGTCATCTAACATCTAGTCATCTAGTCATCTAGTCATCTATCATCTAGTCATCTAGTCATCTAGTCATTAGTCATCTAGTCATATAATCTAGTCATCTAGACATTTAGTCATCTAGTCATCTATCATCAATCATCTAGTCATCTAGACATCTAGTCATTTAGTCATCTAGTCATCTAGACATTTAGTCATCTAGTCATCTAGTCATCTAGACATCTAGTCATCTAGTCATCTAGACATTTAGTCATCTAGTCATCTAGTCATCTAGTATTTAGTCATCTAGTCATCCAGTCATCTAGAATCTAGACATTAGTCATCTAGTCATCTAGTCATCTAGACATCTAGTCATCTAGTCATCTAGACATTAGTCATCTAGTCATCTAGTCATCTAGTCATCTACATTTAGTCATCTAGTCATTAGTATCTAGTCATCTAGTCATTTAGTCATCTAGTCATCTAGTCATCTAGACATAGTCATCTAGACATTGTCATTTAGTCATCTACATCTAGACATTTAGTAATCTAGTCATCTAGACATTAGTCATCTAGACATCTAGACATTTAGTCATCTAGACATCTAGACATTTAGTCATTTAGTCATCTAGTCATCTAGACATTTAGTCATCTAGACATTTAGTCATTTAGTAATTTAGTCATCTAGACATCCAGACATTTAGCCATCTAGTCATCTAGACATTAGTCATCTAGACATCTAGACATTTAGTCATCTACATCTAGACATTTAGTCATTAGTCATTTAGTCATCTAGACATCTAGACATTAGTCATTTAGTCATCTAGTAATTAGTCATCTAGACATCTAGACATTTAGTCATCTAGTCATCTAGTCATCTAGTCATCTAGACATCTAGTCATCTAGTCATCTAGTCATCTAGTCATTAGTAATCTAGTAATCTAGTCATCTAGTCATCTAGACATCTAGTCATCTAGTCATCTAGTCATCTAGACATCTAGTCATCTAGTCATATAGTCATCTAGTCATCTAGACATTTAGTCATCTAGACATCTAGTCATCTAGTCATCTAGACATCTAGTCATCTAGTCATCTAGTCATCTAGTCATCTAGTAATCTAGTCATATAGTCATTTAGTCATCTAGTCATTTAGTCATTAGTCATCTAGTCATCTAGTCATTTAGTCATCTAGTCATCTAGTCATCTAGTCATTTAGTCATCTAGTCATCTAGTCATCTAGTCATCTAGTCATCTAGACATCTAGTCATCTAGTCATATAGTCATCTAGTCATCTAGACATTTAGTCATCTAGACATCTAGACATTTAGTCATCTAGTCATCTAGTCATCTAGTCATCTAGTCATCTAGACATCTAGTCATCTAGTCATCTAGACATCTAGTCATCTAGTCATATAGTCATCCAGTCATCTAGACATCAGTCATCTAGACATCTAGTCATCCAGTCATCTAGTCATCTAGACATCTAGTCATCTAGACATTAGTCATCTAGACATCTAGTCATCTAGTCATCTAGTCATCTAGACATTTAGTCATCTAGACATCTAGTCATCTAGTCATCTAGTCATTTAGTCATCTAGACATCTAGTCATCTAGACATTAGTCATCTAGTCATCTAGTCATCTAGACATTAGTCATCTAGTCATCTAGTCATCTATCATCTAGTAATCTAGTCATCTAGTCATGTAGTCATCTAGTCATCTAGTCATCTAGTCATCTAGACATCTAGTCATCTAGACATTTAGTCATCTAGTCATTAGTCATCTAGTCATCTAGTCATCTAGACATCTAGTCATTTAGTCATCTAGTCATCTAGACATTTAGTCATCTAGTCATCTAGTCATCTAGACATCTAGTCATCTAGTCATCTAGACATTAGTCATCTAGTCATCTAGTCATCTAGTCATCTAGTCATTTAGTAATCTAGTCATCTAGTCATCTAGTCATCTAGACATTTAGTCATCTAGTCATCTAGTCATCTAGACATTAGTCATCTAGTCATCTAGTCATCTAGACATTTAGTCATCTAGTCATTTAGTCATCTAGTCATCTAGTCATTTAGTCATCTAGTCATCTAGTCATCTAGACATTTAGTCATCTAGTCATCTAGTCATCTAGACATTTAGTCATCTAGTCATTAGTAATCTAGTCATCTAGTCATCTAGTCATCTAGTCATCTAGACATTTAGTCATCTAGTCATCTAGTCATCTAGACATCTAGTCATCTAGTCATCTAGACATTAGTCATCTATCATCTAGTCATCTAGACATTTAGTCATCTAGTCATTTAGAATCTAGTCATCTAGTCATTTAGTCATCTAGTCATCTAGTCATCTAGACATTTAGTCATCTAGACCTAGTCATTTAGTCATCTAGACATTAGTCATCTAGTCATCTAGACATTTAGTCATTTAGTCATTTAGTCATTAGTCATCTAGACATCTAGACATTAGTCATTTAGTCATCTAGTCATCTAGTCATCTAGACATCTAGACATTTAGTCATCTAGTCATTAGTCATCTAGTCATCTAGTCATTATCTCAGTCATCTAGTCATCTAGTCATTTAGTCATCTAGACATTAGTCATTTAGTCATCTAGACATTGTCATTTAGTCATCTAGACATCTAGACATTAGTAATCTAGTCATCTAGACATTTAGTCATCTAGACATCTAGACATTTAGTCATCTAGTCATCTAGTCATTTAGTCATTTAGTCATCTAGTCATCTAGACATTTAGTCATCTAGACATTTAGTCATTTAGTAATTTAGTCATCTAGACATCAGACATTTAGCATCTAGTCATCTAGACATTTAGTCATCTAGTCATCTAGTCATTTAGTCATCTAGACATCTAGACATTTAGTCATTTAGTCATTTAGTCATCTAGACATCTAGACTTTAGTCATTTAGTCATCTAGTAATTTAGTCATCTAGACATCTAGACATTTAGTCATCTAGTCATCTAGTCATCTAGTCATCTAGTCATCTAGACATCTAGTCATCTAGTCATCTAGTCATCTAGTCATTTAGTCATCTAGTCATCTAGTCATCTAGTCATCTAGACATCTAGTCATCTAGTCATCTAGTCATCTAGACATCTAGTCATCTAGTCATCTAGTCATCTAGTCATCTAGACATTTAGTCATCTAGACATCTAGTCATCTAGTCATCTAGTCATCTAGACATTTAGTCATCTAGTCATCTAGTCATCTAGTCATCTAGTCATCTAGTCATCTAGTCATCTAGTCATTTAGTCATCTAGTCATCTAGTCATTTAGTCATCTAGTCATCTAGTCATCTAGTCATCTAGACATCTAGTCATCTAGTCATCTAGTCATCTAGTCATCTAGTCATATAGTCATCTAGTCATCTAGACATCTAGTCATCTAGTCATCTAGTCATTTAGTCATCTAGTCATCTAGTCATTTAGTCATCTAGTCATCTAGTCATCTAGACATTTAGTCATCTAGACATTGTCATTTAGTCATCTAGACATCTAGACATTTAGTCAATCTAGTCATCTAGACATTTAGTCATCTAGACATCTAGACATTTAGTCATCTAGACATCTAGACTTTAGTCATTTAGTCATCTAGTCATCTAGTCATCTAGTCATTTAGTCATCTAGTCATCTAGTCATCTAGTCATTTAGTTATTTAGTCATCTAGTCATCTAGTCATTTAGTCATCTAGTCATCTAGTCATTTAGTCATTTAGTCATCTAGTCATCTAGTCATTTGTCATCTAGTCATCTAGTCATCTAGTCATCTAGACATCTAGTCATCTAGTCATCTAGACATATAGACATTTAGTCATTTAGTCATTAGTCATCTAGAATCTAGACATTTAGTCATTAGTCATCTAGTAATTTTGTAATCTAGTCATCTAGACATCTAGACATTTAGTCATCTAGTCATCTAGTCATCTAGTCATCTAGACATCTAGTCATCTAGTCATCGAGTCATTTAGTAATCTAGTCATCTAGTCATCTAGTCATCTAGACATCTAGTCATCTAGTCATCTAGTCATCTAGACATCTAGTCATATAGTCATCTAGTCATCTAGTCATCTAGACATTTAGTCATCTAGACATCTAGTCATCTAGTCATATAGTCATTTAGTCATCTAGTCATCTAGTCATTTAGTCAATTAGTCATCTAGTCATCTAGTCATTTAGTCATCTAGTCATCTAGTCATCTAGTCATCTAGACATCTAGTCATCTAGTCATATAGTCATCCAGTCATCTAGACATCAAGTCATCTAGACATCTAGTCATCTAGACATCTAGTCATCTAGACATCTAGTCATCTAGACATTTAGTCATCTAGACATCTAGTCATCTAGTCATCTAGTCATCTAGACATTTAGTCATCTAACATCTAGTCATCTAGACATTTAGTCATCAGTCATCTAGTCATCCATCATCTAGTAATCTAGTCATCTAGTCATGTAGTCATCTAACCATCTAGTAATCTAGTCATCTAGACATTTAGTCATCTAGTCATTTAGTCATCTAATCATCTAGTCATCTAGACATCTAGTCATTTAGTCATCTAGTCATCTAGACATTAGTCATCTAGTCATCTAGTCATCTAGACATCTAGTCATCTATTCATCTAGACATTTAGTCATCTAGTCATCTAGTCATCTAGTCATCTAGTAATTAGTATCTAGTCATCCAGTCATCTAGTATCTAGACTTTAGTCATCTAGTCATCTAGTCATCTAGACATCTAGTCATCTAGTCATCTAGACATTTAGTCATCTAGTCATCTAGACATCTAGTCATCTAGACATTTAGTCATCTAGTCATTTAGTAATCTAGTCATCTAGTCATTTAGTCATCTAGTCAGCTAGTCATCTAGACATTTAGTCATCTAGACATTGTCATTTAGTCATCTAGACATCTAGACATTTAGTAATCTAGTCATCTAGACATTTAGTCATCTAGACATCTAGACATTTAGTCATCTAGACATCTAGACATTTAGTCATTTAGTCATCTAGTCATCTAGTCATCTAGACATTTAGTCATCTAGACATTTAGTCATTTAGTCATCTAGACATCCAGACATTTAGCCATCTAGTCATCTAGACATTTAGTCATCTAGACATCTAGACATTTAGTCATCTAGACATCTAGACATTTAGTCATTTAGTCATTTAGTCATCTAGACATCTAGACATTTAGTCATTTAGTCATCTAGTAATTTAGTCATCTAGACATCTAGACATTTAGTCATCTAGTCATCTAGTCATCTAGTCATCTAGTCATCTAGACATCTAGTCATCTAGTCATCTAGTCATCTAGTCATTTAGTAATCTTATCTAGTCATCTAGTCATCTAGACATCTAGTCATCTAGTCATCTAGTCATCTAGTCATCTAGTCATCTAGTCATCTAGTCATCTAGTCATCTAGACATTTAGTCATCTAGACATCTAGTCATCTAGTCATCTAGACATCTAGTCATCTAGTCATCTAGTCATCTATTCATCTAGTCATCTAGTCATCTAGTCATTTAGTCATCTAGTCATTTAGTCATTAGTCATCTAGTCATCTAGTCATTTAGTCATCTAGTCATCTAGTATTCATCTAGTCATCTAGTCATCTAGTCATCTAGTCATCTAGTCATCTAGTCATCTAGACATCTAGTCATCTAGTCATCTAGACATCTAGTCATCTAGTCATGTATATAGTCATCTAGTCATCTAGACATCTAGTCATCTAGACATCTAGTCATCTAGTCATCTAGTCATCTAGACATCTAGTCATCTAGACATTTAGTCATCTAGACATCTAGTCATCTAGTCATCTAGTCATCTAGACATTTAGTCATCTAGACATCTAGTCATCTAGTCATCTAGTCATTTAGTCATCTAGACATCTAGTCATCTAGACATTTAGTCATCTAGACATCTAGTCATCTAGACATTAGTCATCTAGTCATCTAGTCATCTATCATCTAGTAATCTAGTCATCTAGTCATGTAGTCATCTACCATCTAGTCATCTAGTCATCTAGACATCTAGTCATCTAGACATTTAGTCATCTAGTCATTTAGTCATCTAGTCATCTAGTCATCTAGACATCTAGTCATTTAGTCATCTAGTCATCTAGACATTTAGTCATCTAGTCATCTAGTCATCTAGACATCTAGTCATCTATTCATCTAGACATTTAGTCATCTAGTCATCTAGTCATCTAGTCATCTAGAATTTAGTAATCTAGTCATCTAGTCATCTAGTCATCTAGACATTTAGTCATCTAGTTCTAGTCATCTAGACATCTAGTCATCTAGTCATCTAGTCATCTAGACATTTAGTCATCTAGTCATTTAGTAATCTAGTCATCTAGTCATTTAGTCATCTAGTCATCTAGTCATCTAGACATTTAGTCATCTAGACATTGTCATTTAGTCATCTAGACATTTAGTCATCTAGACATCTAGACATTTAGTCATTTAGTCATTTAGTCATTTAGTCATCTAGACATCTAGACATTTAGTCATTTAGTCATCTAGTAATTTAGTCATCTAGTCATCTAGACATCTAGTCATCTAGTCATTTAGTCATCTAGTCATCTAGTCATTTAGTCATCTAGTCAGCTAGTCATCTAGACATTTAGTCATCTAGACATTGTCATTTAGTCATCTAGACATCTAGACATTTAGTATCTAGTCATCTAGACATTTAGTCATCTAGACATCTAGACATTTAGTCATCTAGACATCTAGACATTTAGTCATTTAGTCATCTAGTCATCTAGTCATCTAGACATTAGTCATCTAGACATTTAGTCATTTAGTAATTTAGTCATCTAGACATCCAGACATTTAGCATCTAGTCATCTAGACATTTAGTCATCTAGACATCTAGACATTTAGTCATCTAGACATCTAGACATTTAGTCATTTAGTCATTAGTCATCTAGACATCTAGACATTTAGTCATTTAGTCATCTAGTATTTAGTCATCTAGACATCTAGACATTTAGTCATCTAGTCATCTAGTCATCTAGTCATCTAGTCATCTAGACATCTAGTCATCTAGTCATCTAGTCATTAGTAATCTAGTATCTAGTCATCTAGTCATCTAGACATCTAGTCATCTAGTCATCTAGTCATCTAGACATCTAGTCATCTAGTCATATAGTCATCTAGTCATCTAGACATTTAGTCATCTAGACATCTAGTCATCATCTAGTCATCTAGTCATCTAGTCATCTAGTCATCTATTCATCTAGTAATCTAGTCATCTAGTCATTTAGTCATCTAGTCATTTAGTCAATTAGTCATCTAGTCATCTAGTCATTTAGTCATCTAGTCATCTAGTCATCTAGTCATTTAGTCATCTAGTCATCTAGTCATCTAGTCATCTAGTCATCTAGACATCTAGTCATCTAGTCATATAGTCATCTAGTCATCTAGACATTTAGTCATCTAGACATCTAGACATTTAGTCATCTAGTCATCTAGTCATCTAGTCATCTAGTCATCTAGACATCTAGTCATCTAGTCATCTAGACATCTAGTCATCTAGTCATATAGTCATCTAGTCATCTAGACATCAAGTCATCTAGACATCTAGTCATCTAGTCATCTAGTCATCTAGACATCTAGTCATCTAGACATTTAGTCATCTACATCTAGTCATCTAGTCATCTAGTCATCTAGACATTTAGTCATCTAGACATCTAGTCATCTAGTCATCTAGTCATTTAGTCATCTAGACATCTAGTCATCTAGACATTTAGTCATCTAGTCATCTAGTCATCTAGACATTTAGTCATCTAGTCATCTAGTCATCTATCATCTAGTAATCTAGTCATCTAGTCATTAGTCATCTAACATCTAGTCATCTAGTCATCTAGACATCTAGTCATCTAGACATTTAGTCATCTAGTCATTTAGTCATCTAGTCATCTAGTCATCTAGACATTAGTCATCTAGTCATTTAGTCATCTAGTCATCTAGACATTTAGTCATCTAGTCATCTAGTCATCTAGACATCTAGTCATCTAGTCATCTAGACATTAGTCATCTAGTCATCTAGTCATCTAGTCATCTAGTATTAGTAATCTAGTCATCTAGTCATCTAGTCATCTAGACATTAGTCATCTAGTCATCTAGTCATCTAGACATCTAGTCATCTAGTCATCTAGTCATTTAGTCATCTAGTCATCTAGTCATCTAGACATTTAGTCATCTAGTCATCTAGTCATCTAGTCATCTAGTCATTAGTCATCTAGTCATCTAGACTAGTCATCTAGACATTGTCATTAGTCATCTAGACATTTAGTCATCTAGACATCTAGACATTTAGTCATTTAGTCATTTAGTCATTTAGTCATCTAGACATCTAGACATTTAGTCATTTAGTCATCTAGTAATTTAGTCATCTAGACATCTAGACATTAGTCATCTAGTCATTAGTAATCTAGTCATCTAGTCATTTAGTCATCTAGTCATCTAGTCATCTAGTCATTTAGTCATCTAGACATTGTCATTTAGTCATCTAGACATCTAGACATTTAGTCATCTAGTCATCTAGACATTTAGTCATCTAGTCATAAGACATTTAGTCATCTAGACATCTAGACATTTAGTCATTTAGTCATCTAGTCATCTAGTCATCTAGACATTTAGTCATCTAGACATTTAGTCATCTAGTAATTTAGTCATCTAACATCTAGACATTTAGTCATCTAGTCATCTAGACATTTAGTCATCTAGACATCTAGACATTTAGTCATCTAGTCATCTAGACATTTAGTCATCTAGTCATTTAGTCATCTAGACATCTAGACATTTAGTCATTAGTCATCTAGTAATCTAGTCATCTAGACATCTAGACATTTAGTCATCTAGTCATCTAGTCATCTAGTCATCTAGTCATCTAGACATCTAGTCATCTAGTCATCTAGTCATTTAGTATCTAGTATCTAGTCATCTAGTCATCTAGACATCTAGTCATCTAGTCATTAGTCATCTAGACATCTAGTCATCTAGTCATATAGTCATCTAGTCATCTAGACATTTAGTCATCTAGACATCTAGTCATTTAGTCATCTAGTCATCTAGTCATCTAGTCATCTAGACATCTAGTCATCTAGTCTAGTCATCTAGTCATCTAGTCATTTAGTCATCTAGACATCTAGACATTTAGTCATCTAGTCATCTAGTCATCTAGTCATCTAGTCATCTAGACATCTAGTCATCTAGTCATCTAGACATCTAGTCATCTAGTCATCTAGTCATCTAGTCATCTAGACATCAGTTCATCTAGACATCTAGTCATCTAGTCATCTAGTCATCTAGACATCTAGTCATCTAGACATTTAGTCATCTAGACATCTAGTCATCTAGTCATCTAGTCATCTAGACATAGTCATCTAGACATCTAGTCATCTAGTCATCTAGTCATTAGTCATCTAGACATCTAGTCATCTAGACATTTAGTCATCTAGACATCTAGTCATCTAGACATTTAGTCATCTAGTCATCTAGTCATCCATCATCTAGTAATCTAGTCATCTAGTCATTTAGTCATCTAACCATCTAGTCATCTAGTCATCTAGACATCTAGTCATCTAGACATTTAGTCATCTAGTCATTAGTCATCTAATCATCTAGTCATCTAGACATCTAGTCATCTAGTCATCTAGTCATCTAGACATTTAGTCATCTAGTCATCTAGTCATCTAGACATCTAGTCATCTAGTCATCTAGACATTTAGTCATCTAGTCATCTAGTCATCTAGTCATTTAGTCATCTAGTCATCTAGTCATCTAGTCATATAGACATTTAGTCATCTAGTCATCTAGTCATCTAGACATCTAGTCATCTAGTCATCTAGTCATTTAGTCATCTAGTCATCTAGTCATCTTCTTTATCATCTAGTCATCTAGTCATCTAGACATTTAGTCATCTAGACATTAGTCATTTAGTCATCTAGACATCTAGACATTTAGTCATCTAGTCATCTAGTCATCTAGTCATCTAGTCATCTAGACATTTAGTCATCTAGACATCTAGTCATTTAGTCATCTAGTCATCTAGTCATCTAGTCATTTAGTCATCTAGACATTAGTCATTAAGTCATTTAGTCATCTAGACATCTAGTCATTTAGTCATCTAGTCATCTAGACATTTAGTCATCTAGACATCTAGACATTTAGTCATCTAGTCATCTAGACATTTAGTCATTTAGTCATTAGTCATCTAGTCATCTAGTCATCTAGACATTCTCATTAGTCATCTAGTAATTTAGTCATCTAGTCATCTAGACATTTAGTCATCTAGTCATCTAGTCATCTAGTCATCTAGACATCTAGATCTAGTCATCTAGTCATCTAGTCATCTAGTCATCTAGACATTTAGTCATCTAGACATCTAGTCATCTAGTCATCTAGACATCTAGTCATCTAGTCATCTAGTCATCTAGTCATCTAGTAATCTAGTCATATAGTCATTTAGTCATCTAGTCATCTAGTCATTTAGTCATCTTAGTCATCTAGTCATCTAGTCATTTAGTCATTTAGTCATCTAGTCATCTAGTCATTTAGTCATCTAGTCATCTAGTCATCTAGTCATCTAGTCATCTAGTCATCTAGTCATCTAGTCATCTAGACATCTAGTCATCTAGTCATCTAGTCATCTAGTCATCTAGACATTTAGTCATCTAGTCATCTAGACATTTAGTCATCTAGTCATCTAGTCATCTAGTCATCTAGTCATCTAGTCATTAGTCATCTAGACATCTAGTCATCTAGTCATCTAGACATTTAGTCATCTAGTCATCTAGACATTTAGTCATCTAGTCATCTAGTCATCTAGTCTTTAGTCATCTAGTCATCTAGTCATTTAGTCATTTAGTCATCTAGTCATCTAGTCATTTAGTCATCTAGTCATTTAGTCATCTAGTCATCTAGTCATTTAGTCATTTAGTCATCTAGTCATCTAGTCATTTAGTCATCTAGTCATCTAGTCATCTAGTCATCTAGACATCTAGTCATCTAGTCATCTAGACATCTAGTCATCTAGTCATCTAGTCATTTAGTCATCTAGTCATCTAGACATCTAGACATTAGTCATTAGTCATCTAGTCATTTAGTCATCTAGTCATCTAGACATCTAGTCATTTAGTCATCTAGTCATCTAGTCATCTAGTCATCTAGACATCTAGTCATCTAGTCATCTAGTCATCTAGTCATTTAGTCATCTAGTTCTAGTCATCTAGTCATCTAGACATCTAGTCATCTAGTCATCTAGTCATCTAGACATCTAGTCATATAGTCATCTAGTCATCTAGTCATCTAGACATTTAGTCATCTAGACATCTAGTCATCTAGTCATCTAGTCATCTAGTCATCTAGTCATCTAGTCATTTAGTCATCTAGTCATCTAGTCATTTAGTCATTAGTCATCTAGTCATCTAGTCATTTAGTCATCTAGTCATCTAGTCATCTAGTCATCTAGTCATCTAGTCATCTAGTCATCTAGTCATCTAGTCATCTAGTCATCTAGTCATCTAGTCATCTAGTCATCTAGTCAT
This sequence comes from Oncorhynchus kisutch, assembly GCF_002021735.2. Classification (NCBI taxonomy): domain Eukaryota; kingdom Metazoa; phylum Chordata; class Actinopteri; order Salmoniformes; family Salmonidae; genus Oncorhynchus; species Oncorhynchus kisutch. The sequence goes on from NC_034199.2 coordinate 49,488,424, forward strand.
ATAGTCATCTATCATCTAGACATCTAGTCATCTAGACATCTAGTCATCTAGTCATCTAGTCATCTAGACATCTAGTCATCTAGACATTTAGTCATCTAGTCATCTAGTCATCTAGTCATCTAGTCATCTAGACATTTAGTCATCTAGACATTTCTAGTCATCTAGTCATCTAGTCATTTAGTCATCTAGACATCTAGTCATCTAGTCATTTAGTCATCTAGTCATCTAGTCATCTAGACATTTAGTCATCTAGTCATCTAGTCATCTAGTCATCTAGTCATCTAGTCATCTAGTCATCTAGTCATCTAGTCATTAGTCATCTAGTCATCTAGACATCTAGTCATCTAGACATTTAGTCATCTAGTCATTAGTCATCTAGTCATCTAGTCATCTAGACATCTAGTCATTTAGTCATCTAGTCATCTAGACATTTAGTCATCTAGTCATCTAGTCATCTAGACATCTAGTCATCTAGTCATCTAGACATTAGTCATCTAGTCATCTAGTCATCTAGTCATTTAGTCATCTAGTCATCTAGTCATCTAGTCATCTAGACATTTAGTCATCTAGTCATCTAGTCATCTAGACATCTAGTCATCTAGTCATCTAGACATTTAGTCATCTAGTCATCTAGTCATCTAGTCATCTAGACATTTAGTCATCTAGTCATCTAGTCATCTAGTCATCTAGTCATTTAGTCATCTAGTCATCTAGTCATCTAGTCATCTAGACATCTAGTCATCTAGTCATCTAGTCATCTAGTCATCTAGTCATCTAGTCATCTAGTCATCTAGTCATCTAGACATTAGTCATCTAGACATCTAGTCATCTAGTCATCTAGACATCTAGTCATCTAGTCATCTAGTCATCTAGTCATCTAGTCATCTAGTCATCTAGTCATTTAGTCATCTAGTCATCTAGTCATTAGTCATCTAGTCATCTAGTCATTTAGTCATCTAGTCATCTAGTCATCTAGTCATTTAGTCATCTAGTCATCTAGTCATCTAGTCATCTAGTCATCTAGACATCTAGTCATCTAGTCATCTAGTCATCTAGTCATCTAGACATTTAGTCATCTAGACAAGACATTAGTCATCTAGTCATCTAGTCATCTAGTCATCTAGTCATCTAACATCTAGTCATCTAGTCATCTAGTCATCTAGTCATCTAGTCATATAGTCATCTAGTCATCTAGACATCAAGTCATCTAGACATCTAGTCATCCAGTCATCTAATCTAGTCATCTAGACATCTAGTCATCTAGACATTTAGTCATCTAGACATCTAGTCATCTAGTCATCTAGTCATCTAGACATTTAGTCATCTAGACATCTAGTCATCTAGTCATTTAGTCATCTAGTCATCTAGTCATCTCACATTTAGTCATCTAGACATCTAGTCATCTAGACATTAGTCATCTAGTCATCTAGTCATCTATCATCTAGTCATCTAGTCATCTAGTCATTAGTCATCTACCATCTAGTCATCTAGTCATCTAGACATCTAGTCATCTAGACATTTAGTCATCTAGTCATTTAGTCATCTAGTCATCTAGTCATCTAGTCATCTAGTCATTAGTCATCTAGTCATCTAGACATTAGTCATCTAGTCATCTAGTCATCTAGACATCTAGTCATCTAGTCATCTAGACATTTAGTCATCTAGTCATCTAGTCATCTAGTCATCTAGTATTTAGTAATCTAGTCATCTAGTCATCTAGTCATCTAACATTTAGTCATCTAGTCATCTAGACATCTAGTCATCTAGTCATCTAGACATTTAGTCATCTAGTCATCTAGTCATCTAGTCATCTAGACATTTAGTCATCTAGTCATCTAGTCATCTAGTCATCTAGTCATTTAGTCATCTAGTCATCTAGTCATCTAGACATTTAGTCATCTAGACATTAGTCATTAGTCATCTAGTCATCTAGTCATTTAGTCATCTAGTCATCTAGACATTTAGTCATCTAGTCATTAGTCATTTAGTCATCTAGTCATCTAGTCATCTAGACATTTAGTCATCTAGACATTTAGTCATCTAGTCTTTAGTCATCTAGACATCTACATTTAGCCATCTAGTCATCTAGACATTTAGTCATCTAGACATCTAGTCATTAGTCATTAGTCATTTAGTCATCTAGTCATCTAGACATTTAGTCATCTAGTCATCTAGTCATTTAGTCATCTAGACATCTAGACATTTAGTCATCTAGTCATCTAGTCATCTAGTCATCTAGTCATCTAGACATCTAGTCATCTAGTCATCTAGTCATCTAGTCATTTAGTAATCTAGTCATCTAGTCATCTAGTCATCTAGTCATCTAGACATCTAGTCATCTAGTCATCTAGTCATCTAGTCATCTAGTCATCTAGTCATCTATCATCTAGTCATCTAGTCATCTAGTCATTTAGTCATCTAGTCATCTAGTCATTTAGTCATCTAGTCATCTAGTCATCTAGTCATTTAGTCATCTAGTCATCTAGTCATCTAGTCATCTAGACATCTAGTCATCTAGTCATCTAGTCATCTAGTCATCTAGACATTTAGTCATCTAGACATCTAGTCATTTAGTCATCTAGTCATCTAGTCATCTAGTCATCTAGTCATTAGTCATCTAGACATCTAGTGATCTAGTCATCTAGACATTTAGTCATCTAATCATCTAGACATTTAGTCATCTAGTCATCTAGTCATCTAGTCATTTAGTCATCTAGTCATCTAGTCATCTAGTCATTTAGTCATTTAGTCATCTAGTCATCTAGTCATTTAGTCATCTAGTCATTTAGTCATCTAGTCATCTAGTCATTTAGTCATTTAGTCATTTAGTCATCTAGTCATCTAGTCATTTGGTCATCTAGTCATCTAGTCATCTAGTCATCTAGACATCTAGTCATCTAGTCATCTAGACATTAGACATTTAGTCATTTAGTCATTTAGTCATTTAGTCATTAGTCATCTAGACATCTAGACATTTAGTCATTTAGTCATCTAGTAATTTAGTAATCTAGTCATCTAGACATCTAGACATTTAGTCATCTAGTCATCTAGTCATCTAGTCATCTAGACATCTAGTCATCTAGTCATCTAGTCATCGAGTCATTTAGTAATCTAGTCATCTAGTCATCTAGTCATAGACATCTAGTCATCTAGTCATCTAGTCATCTAGACATCTAGTCATATAGTCATCTAGTCATCTAGTCATCTAGACATTTAGTCATCTAGACATCTAGTCATCTAGTCATCTAGTCATCTAGTAATCTAGTCATATAGTCATTAGTCATCTAGTCATTTAGTCATTAGTCATCTAGTCATCTAGTCATTAGTCATCTAGTCATCTAGTCATCTAGTCATCTAGTCATCTAGTCATCTAGTCATCTAGACATCTAGTCATCTAGTCATCTAGACATCTAGTCATCTAGTCATATAGTCATCCAGTCATAGACATCAAGTCATCTAGACATCTAGTCATCTTCATCTAGTCATCTAGACATCTAGTCATCTAGACATTTAGTCATCCAGTCATCTAGTCATCCATCATCTAGTAATCTAGTCATCTAGTCATTAGTCATCTAACCATCTAGTCATCTAGTCATCTAGACATCTAGTCATCTAGACATTTAGTCATCTAGTCATTTAGTCATCTAATCATCTAGTCATCTAGACATCTAGTCATTTAGTCATCTAGTCATCTAGACATTTAGTCATCTAGTCATCTAGTCATCTAGACATCTAGTCATCTTTCATCTAGACATTTAGTCATCTAGTCATCTAGTCATCTAGTCATCTAGTCATCTAGTATTTAGTATCTAGTCATCCAGTCATCTAGTAATCTAGACATTTAGTCATCTAGTCATCTAGTCATCTAGACATCTAGTCATCTAGTCATCTAGACATTTAGTCATCTAGTCATCTAGTCATCTAGTCATCTAGACATTTAGTCATCTAGTCATTTAGTCATCTAGTCATCTAGTCATCTAGACATTTAGTCATCTAGACATTGTCATTTAGTCATCTAGACATCTAGACATTTAGTAATCTAGTCATCTAGACATTTAGTCAATCTAGACATCTAGACATTTAGTCATCTAGACATCTAGACATTAGTCATTTAGTCATCTAGTCATCTAGACATTTAGTCGTCTAGACATTTAGTCATTTAGTAATTTAGTCATCTAGACATCCAGACATTTAGCCATCTAGTCATCTAGACATTTAGTCATCTAGACATCTAGACATTTAAATCAAATTCAAATCAAATCAAATTTATTTATATAGCCCTTCGTACATCAGCTGATATCTCAAAGTGCTGTACAGAAACCCAGCCCTAAAACCCCAAACAGCAAGCAATGCAGGTGGGAGAAGCACGGTGGCTAGGAAAAACTCCCTAGAAAGGCCAATACCTAGGAAGAAACCTAGAGAGGAACCAGGCTATGTGGGGTGGCCAGTCCTCTTCTGGCTGTGCCGGGTGGAGATTTATAACAGAAACATGGTCAAGATGTTCAATGTTCATAAATGACCAGCATGGTCGAATAATAATAAGGCAGAACAGTTGAAACTAGAGCAGCAGCACAGTCAGGTGGAAGTTGAAACTGGAGCAGCAGCATGGCCAGGTTAGACTGGGGACAGCAAGGAGTCATCATGTCAGGTAGTCCTGGGGCATGGTCCTAGGCGCTCAGGTCAGTTGAAACTGGAACAGCAGCATGGCCAGGTGGACTGGGGACAGCAAGGAGTCATCATGTCAGGTAGTCCTGGGGCATGGTCCTAGGGCTCAGGTCCTCCGAGAGAGAGAAAGAAAGAGAGAAGGAGAGAATTAGAGAACGCACCACTAGATTCACACAGGACACCGAATAGGACAGGAGAAGTACTCCAGATATAACAAACTGACCCCAGCCCCCCGACACATAAACTACTGCCAGCATAAATACTGGAGGCTGAGACAGGAGGGGTCAGGAGACACTGTGGCCCCATCCGAGGGCCATTTAGTCATCTAGACATCTAGACATTAGTCATTTAGTCATTTAGTCATCTAGACATCTAGACATTTAGTCATTTAGTCATTCTAGTAATTTAGTCATCTAGACATCTAGACATTTAGTCATCTAGTCATCTAGTCATCTAGTCATCTAGACATCTAGTCATCTAGTCATCTAGTCATCTAGTCATTTAGTAATCTAGTAATCTAGTCATCTAGTCATCTAGACATCTAGTCATCTAGTCATCTAGTCATCTAGACATCTAGTCATCTAGTCATATAGTCATCTAGTCATCTAGACATTTAGTCATCTAGACATCTAGTCATCTAGACATCTAGTCATCTAGTCATCTAGTCATCTATTCATCTAGTAATCTAGTCATATAGTCATTTAGTCATCTAGTCATTTAGTCAATTAGTCATCTAGTCATCTAGTCATTTAGTCATCTAGTCATCTAGTCATCTAGTCATTAGTCATCTAGTCATCTAGTCATCTAGTCATCTAGTCATCTAGACATCTAGTCATCTAGTCATATAGTCATCTAGTCATCTAGACATTTAGTCATCTAGACATCTAGACATTTAGTCTCTAGTCATCTAGTCATCTAGTCATCTAGTCATCTAGTCATCTAGTCATTTAGTCATCTAGACATCTAGTGATCTAGTCATCTAGACATTTAGTCATCTAGTCATCTAGACATTTAGTCATCTAGTCATCTAGTCATCTAGTCATTTAGTCATCTAGTAATCTAGTCATCTAGTCATGTAGTCATCTAACCATCTAGTCATTAGTCATCTAGACATCTAGTCATCTAGACATTTAGTCATCTAGTCATTTAGTCATCTAATCATCTAGTCATCTAGACATCTAGTCATTTAGTCATCTAGTCATCTAGACATTTAGTCATCTAGTCATCTAGTCATCTAGTCATCTAGACATCTAGTCATCTATCATCTAGACATTTAGTCATCTAGTCATCTAGTCATCTAGTAATTTAGTAATCTAGTCATCCAGTCATCTAGTAATCTAGACATTTAGTCATCTAGTCATCTAGTCATCTAGACATCTAGTCATCTAGTCATCTAGACATGTAGTCATCTAGTCATCTAGTCATCTAGTCATCTAGACATTTAGTCATCTAGTCATTTAGTAATCTAGTCATCTAGTCATTTACTCATCTAGTCATCTAGTCATCTAGACATTTAGTCATCTAGACATTGTCATTTAGTCATCTAGACATCTAGACATTTAGTAATCTAGTCATCTAGACATTTAGTCATCTAGACATCTAGACATTTAGTCATCTAGACATCTAGACATTTAGTCATTTAGTCATCTAGTCATCTAGTCATCTAGACATTTAGTCGTCTAGACATTTAGTCATTTAGTCATTTAGTCATCTAGACATCCAGACATTTAGCCATCTAGTCATCTAGACATTTAGTCATCTAGACATCTAGACATTTAGTCATCTAGACATCTAGACATTTAGTCATTTAGTCATTTAGTCATTTAGTCATCTAGACATCTAGACATTTAGTCATTTAGTCATCTAGTAATTTAGTCATCTAGACATCTAGACATTTAGTAATCTAGTCATCTAGTCATCTAGTCATCTAGACATCTAGTCATCTAGTCATCTAGTTCATCTAGTCATCTAGACATCTAGTCATCTAGACATTTAGTTCATCTAGACATCTAGTCATCTAGTCATCTAGACATCTAGTCATCTAGTCATCTAGGTCATCTATTCATCTAGTAATCTAGTCATATAGTCATTTAGTCATCTAGTCATTTAGTCAATTAGTCATTCTAGTCATCTAGTCATTTAGTCATCTAGTCATCTAGTCATCTAGTCATTTAGTCATCTAGTCATCTAGTCATCTAGTCATCTAGTCATCTAGACATCTAGGCATCTAGTCATATAGGTCATCTAGTCATCTAGACATTTAGTCATCTAGACATCTAGACATTTAGTCATCTAGTCATCTAGTCATCTAGTCATCTAGTCATTCTAGTCATTTAGTCATCTAGACATCTAGTGATCTAGTCATCTAGACATTTAGTCATCTAGTCATCTAGACATTTAGTCATCTAGTCATCTAGTCATCTAGTCATTTAGTCATCTAGTCATCTAGTCATTTAGTTATTTAGTCATCTAGTCATCTAGTCATTTAGTCATCTAGTCATTTAGTCATCTAGTCATCTAGTCATTTAGTCATTTAGTCATCTAGTCATCTGGTCATTTGGTCATCTAGTCATCTAGTCATCTAGTCATCTAGACATCTAGTCATCTAGTCATCTAGTCATTTAGTCATCTAGTCATCTAGTCATCTAGACATCTAGTCATATAGTCATCTAGACATCTAATCATCTAGTCATCTAGACATCTAGTCATCTAGTCATCTAGTCATCTAGTCATCTAGACATCTAGTCATATAGTCATTTAGTCATCTAGTCATATAGTCATCTAGTCATCTAGACATCTAGACATTTAGTCATCTAGACATCTAGTCATCTAGTCATCTAGTCATCTAGTCATCTAGACATCTAGTCATATAGTCATTTAGTCATCTAGTCATTTAGTCATCTAGTCATCTAGTCATTTAGTCATCTAGTCATCTAGTCATTTAGTCATTTAGTCATCTAGTCATCTGGTCATCTAGTCATCTAGACATCTAGTCATCTAGTCATCTAGACATTTAGTCATCTAGTCATCTAGACATGTAGTCATCTAGTCATCTAGTCATTTAGTCATATAGTCATCTAGTCATTTAGTCATTTAGTCATCTAGTCATCTAGTCATTTAGTCGTCTAGTCATCTAGTCATTTAGTCATTTAGTCATCTAGTCATCTAGTAATTTAGTCATCTAGTCATCTAGTCTTCTAGTCATCTAGTCATCTAGTCATCTAGACATCTGTTTCATCTAGTCATCTAGTCATCTAGTCATTTAGTCATCTAGTCATCTAGAGATCAAGTCATCTAGACATTTAGTCATCCAGTCATCTAGTCATCTAGACATCTAGTCATCTAGACATTTAGTCATCTAGACATCTAGTCATCTAGTCATCTAGTCATTTAGTCATATAGACATCTAGTCATCTAGACATTTAGTAATCTAGTCATTTAGTCATCCAGTCATCTAGTCATCTAGTCATTTAGTCATCTAGACATCTAGTCATCTAGTCATCTAGACATTTAGTCATCTATTCATCTAGTCATCTAGTAATCTAGTCATCTAGTCATCTAGTCATCTAGTCATTTAGTCATCTAGTCATCTAGTCTCTAGTCATCTAGTCATTTAGTTATTTAGTCATCTAGTCATCTAGTCATTTAGTCTCTAGTCATTTAGTCATCTAGTCATCTAGTCATTTAGTCATCTAGTCATCTAGACATTTAGTCATCTAGTCATCTAGACATCTAGTCATCTAGTCATCTAGACATTTAGGTCATCTAGTCATCTAGACATTTATGCATCTAGTCATCTAGTCATTTAGTCATATAGTCATCTAGTCATTTATTCATTTAGTCATCTAGTCATCTAGTCATTTAGTCATCTAGTCATCTAGTCATTAGTCATTTAGTCATCTATCATCTAGTAATTTAGTCATCTAGTCATCTAGTCTTCGAGTCATCTAGTCATCTATTCATCTAGACATCTGTTCATCTAGTCATCTAGTCATCTAGTCATTTAGTCATCTAGTCATCTAGAGATCAAGTCATCTAGACATTTAGTCATCCAGTCATCTAGTCATCTAGACATCTAGTCATCTAGACATTTAGTCATCTAGACATCTAGTCATCTAGTCATCTAGTCATTAGTCATCTAGACATCTAGTCATCTAGACATCTAGTCATCTAGTCATCTAGTCATTTAGTCATATAGACATCTAGTCATCTAGACATTTAGTAATCTAGTCATTTAGTCATCCAGTCATCTAGTCATTTAGTCATCTAGACATCTAGTCATCTAGTCATCTAGACATTTAGTCATCTATTCATCTAGTCATCTAGTAATCTAGTCATCTAGTCATCTAGTCATCTAGTCATTTAGTCATCTAGTCATCTAGTCATCTAGTCATCTAGTCATTTAGTCATCTAGTCATCTAGTCATTTAGTCATCTAGTCATCTAGTCATCTAGTCATCTAGACATCTAGTCATATAGTCATTTAGTCATCTAGTCATATAGTCATCTAGTCATCTAGACATCTAGACATTTAGTCATCTAGACATCTAGTCATCTAGTCATCTAGTCATCTAGTAATCTAGTCATATAGTCATTTAGTCATCTAGTCATCTAGTCAATTAGTCATCTAGTCGTCTAGTCATCTAGACATCTAGTCATCTAGTCATATAGTCATCTAGTCATCTAGTCATCTAGACATTTAGTCATCTAGACATCTAGTCATCTAGTCATCTAGACATTTAGTCATCTAGTCATCTAGACATTTAGTCATCTAGTCATCTAGACATCTAGTCATCTAGTCATCTAGACATTTAGTCATCTAGTCATCTAGACATTTAGTCATCTAGTCATCTAGTCATTTAGTCATCTAGTCATCTAGTCATTAGTCATTTAGTCATCTAGTCATCTAGTCATTTAGTCATTTAGTCATCTAGTCATCTAGTCATTTAGTCATCTAGTCATCTAGTAATTTAGTCATCTAGTCATCTAGTCATCTAGACATCTGTTCATCTAGTCATCTAGTCATCTAGTCATTTAGTCATCTAGTCATCTAGAGATCAAGTCATCTAGACATTTAGTCATCCAGTCATCTAGTCATCTAGACATCTAGTCATCTAGACATTTAGTCATCTAGACATCTAGTCATCTAGTCATCTAGTCATTTAGTCATCTAGACATCTAGTCATCTAGTCATCTAGTCATCTAGTCATCTAGTCATTAGTCATCTAGACATCTAGTCATCTAGACATTTAGTACATCTAGTCATTTAGTCATCCAGTCATCTAGTCATCTAGTCATTTAGTCATCTAGACATCTAGTCATCTAGTCATCTAGACATTTAGTCATCTATTCATCTAGTCATCTAGTAATCTAGTCATCTAGTCATCTAGTCATCTAGACATTTAGTCATCTAGTCATCTAGTCATCTAGTCATCTAGACATCTAGTCATCTAGTCATCTAGACATCTAGTCATCTAGTCATCTAGACATTTAGTCATCTAGTCATCTAGTCATCTAGACATCTAGTCATCTAGACATCTAGTCATCTAGACATCTAGTAATCTAGTCATCTAGACATCTAGTCATCTAGTCATCTAGACATTTAGTCATCTAGTCATCTAGTCATCTAGTCATCTAGTAATTTAGTCATCTAGACATCTAGTCATCTAGTCATCTAGACATTAGTCATCTAGACATCTAGTCATCTAGTCATCTAGTCATCTAGTCATCTAGACATCTAGTCATCTAGTCATCTAGTCATCTAGTCATTTAGTCATCTAGTCATCTAGAGATCTAGTCATCTAGACATTTAGTCATCTAGTCATCTAGTCATCTAGACATCTAGTCATCTAGACATTTAGTCATCTAGTCATCTAGTCATCTAGTCATCTAGTCATTTAGTCATCTAGACATCTAGTCATCTAGTCATTAGTCATTTAGTCATCTAGTCATCTAGTCATCTAGTCATCTAGTCATCTAGTCATCTAGTCATCTAGTCATATAGTCATCTAGTCATCTAGTCATCTAGTCATCTAGACATCTAGTCATCTAGTCATCTAGACATCTAGTCATCTAGTCATCTAGTCATCTAGTCATCTAGTCATCTAGTCATCTAGTCATCTAGTCATCTAGTCATCTAGTCATTAGTCATTAGTCATCTAGTCATCTAGTCATTTAGTCATCTAGTCATCTAGTCATCTAGTCATCTAGTCATCTAGTCATCTAGTCATCTAGTCATCTAGTCATCTAGACATTTAGTCATCTAGTCATCTAGACATCTAGTCATCTAGTCATCTAGTCATCTAGTCATCTAGTCATCTAGTCATCTAGACATCTAGTCATCTAGTCATCTAGACATTTAGTCATCTAGTCATCTAGTCATCTAGTCATCTAGTCATCTAGTCATCTAGACATCTAGTCATCTAGTCATCTAGTCATCTAGTCATCTAGTCATCTAGTCATCTAGACATCTAGTCATCTAGTCATCTAGTCATCTAGTCATCTAGACATCTAGTCATCTAGTCATCTAGTCATCTAGTCATCTAGTCATCTAGTCATCTAGTCATCTAGTCATCTAGTCATTTAGTCATCTAGTCATCTAGAGATCTAGTCATCTAGACATTTAGTCATCTAGTCATCTAGTCATCTAGACATCTAGTCATCTAGACATTTAGTCATCTAGACATCTAGTCATCTAGTCATCTAGTCATTAGTCATCTAGACATCTAGTCATCTAGACATCTAGTCATCTAGTCATCTAGTCATTTAGTCATCTAGTCATCTAGTCATCTAGACATCTAGTCATCTAGTCATCTAGTCATCTAGTCATCTAGTCATTTAGTCATCTAGACATCTAGTCATCTAGTCATCTAGACATCTAGTCATCTAGTCATCTAGTCATCTAGTCATCTAGTCATCTAGTCATCTAGTCATCTAGTCATCTAGTCATCTAGTCATTAGTCATCTAGTCATCTAGTCATCTAGTCATTTAGTCATCTAGTCATCTAGTCATCTAGTCATTTAGTCATCTAGTCATCTAGTCATCTAGTCATCTAGTCATCTAGTCATCTAGTCATCTAGACATCTAGTCATCTAGTCATCTAGTCATCTAGTCATCTAGTCATTTAGTCATCTAGACATCTAGTCATCTAGTCATCTAGACATCTAGTCATCTAGTCATCTAGTCATCTAGTCATCTAGTCATCTAGTCATCTAGTCATCTAGTCATCTAGTCATCTAGTCATCTAGTCATCTAGTCATCTAGTCATCTAGTCATCTAGTCATCTAGTCATCTAGTCATCTAGTCATCTAGTCATCTAGTCATCTAGTCATCTAGACATCTAGTCATCTAGTCATCTAGTCATCTAGTCATCTAGTCATCTAGTCATCTAGTCATCTAGTCATCTAGTCATCTAGTCATCTAGTCATCTAGTCATCTAGTCATCTAGTCATCTAGTCATCTAGACATCTAGTCATCTAGACATCTAGTCATCTAGTCATCTAGTCATCTAGTCATCTAGTCATCTAGTCATTAGTCATCTAGTCATCTAGTCATCTAGTCATCTAGTCATCTAGTCATCTAGACATCTAGTCATCTAGTCATCTAGTCATCTAGTCATCTAGTCATCTAGACATCTAGTCATCTAGACATCTAGTCATCTAGTCATCTAGTCATCTAGTCATCTAGTCATCTAGTCATCTAGTCATCTAGTCATCTAGTCATCTAGTCATCTAGTCATCTAGTCATCTAGTCATCTAGTCATCTAGTCATCTAGTCATCTAGTCATCTAGTCATCTAGTCATCTAGTCATCTAGTCATCTAGTCATCTAGTCATCTAGTCATCTAGTCATCTAGTCATCTAGTCATCTAGTCATCTAGTCATCTAGTCATCTAGTCATCTAGTCATCTAGTCATCTAGTCATCTAGTCATCTAGTCATCTAGTCATCTAGTCATCTAGTCATCTAGTCATCTAGTCATCTAGTCATCTAGTCATCTAGTCATCTAGTCATCTAGTCATCTAGACATTTAGTCATCTATTCATCTAGTCATCTAGTCATCTAGTCATCTAGTCATCTAGTCATCTAGTCATCTAGTCATCTAGTCATTTAGTCATCTAGTCATCTAGTCATCTAGTCATCTAGTCATCTAGTCATCTAGTCATCTAGTCATCTAGTCATCTAGTCATCTAGACATCTAGTCATCTAGTCATCTAGACATTAGTCATCTAGTCATCTAGTCATCTAGTCATCTAGTCATCTAGTCATCTAGTCATCTAGTCATCTAGTCATCTAGTCATCTAGTCATCTAGTCATCTAGTCATCTAGTCATCTAGTCATCTAGTCATCTAGTCATCTAGTCATCTAGTCATCTAGTCATCTAGTCATCTAGTCATCTAGTCATCTAGTCATCTAGTCATCTAGTCATCTAGTCATCTAGTCATCTAGTCATCTAGTCATCTAGTCATCTAGTCATCTAGTCATCTAGTCATCTAGTCATCTAGTCATCTAGTCATCTAGTCATCTAGTCATCTAGTCATCTAGTCATCTAGTCATCTAGTCATCTAGTCATTTAGTCATCTAGTCATCTAGTCATCTAGTCATCTAGTCATCTAGTCATCTAGTCATCTAGTCATCTAGTCATCTAGTCATCTAGTCATCTAGACATCTAGTCATCTAGTCATCTAGTCATCTAGTCATCTAGTCATCTAGTCATCTAGTCATCTAGTCATCTAGTCATCTAGACATCTAGTCATCTAGTCATCTAGTCATCTAGTCATCTAGTCATCTAGTCATCTAGTCATCTAGTCATCTAGTCATCTAGTCATCTAGTCATCTAGTCATCTAGTCATCTAGTCATCTAGTCATCTAGACATCCAGTCATCTAGTCATTTAGTCATTTAGTCATCTAGTCATCTAGTCTTCTAGTCATCTAGTCATCTATTCATCTAGTCATCTAGTCATCTAGTCATCTAGTCATCTAGACATCTAGTCATCTAGTCATCTAGTCATCTAGTCATCTAGTCATCTAGTCATCTAGTCATCTAGTCATCTAGTCATCTAGTCATCTAGTCATCTAGACATCTAGTCATCTAGTCATCTAGTCATCTAGTCATCTAGTCATTTAGTCATCTAGTCATCTAGTCATCTAGTCATCTAGACATCTAGTCATATAGTCATTTAGTCATCTAGTCATATAGTCATCTAGTCATCTAGACATCTAGACATTTAGTCATCTAGACATCTAGTCATCTAGTCATCTAGTCATCTAGTAATCTAGTCATATAGTCATTTAGTCATCTAGTCATCTAGTCAATTAGTCATCTAGTCGTCTAGTCATCTAGTCATCTAGTCATCTAGACATCTAGTCATCTAGACATCTAGTCATCTAGTCATATAGTCATCTAGTCATCTAGTCATCTAGACATTTAGTCATCTAGACATCTAGTCATCTAGTCATCTAGACATTTAGTCATCTAGTCATCTAGACATTTAGTCATCTAGTCATCTAGACATCTAGTCATCTAGTCATCTAGACATTTAGTCATCTAGTCATCTAGACATTTAGTCATTTAGTCATCTAGTCATTTAGTCATATAGTCATCTAGTCATTTAGTCATTTAGTCATCTAGTCATCTAGTCATTTAGTCATTTAGTCATCTAGTCATCTAGTCATTTAGTCATTTAGTCATCTAGTCATCTAGTAATTTAGTCATCTAGTCATCTAGTCATCTAGACATCTGTCATCTAGTCATCTAGTCATCTAGTCATTTAGTCATCTAGTCATCTAGAGATCAAGTCATCTAGACATTTAGTCATCCAGTCATCTAGTCATCTAGACATCTAGTCATCTAGACATTTAGTCATCTAGACATCTAGTCATCTAGTCATCTAGTCATTTAGTCATCTAGACATCTAGTCATCTAGACATCTAGTCATCTAGTCATCTAGTCATTTAGACATCTAGACATCTAGTCATCTAGACATTTAGTAATCTAGTCATTTAGTCATCCAGTCATCTAGTCATCTAGTCATTTAGTCATCTAGACATCTAGTCATCTAGTCATCTAGACATTTAGTCATCTAGTCATCTAGTCATCTAGTCATCTAGTCATCTAGTCATCTAGTCATCTAGACATTTAGTCATCTAGTCATCTAGTCATCTAGTCATCTAGACATCTAGTGATCTACTCATCTAGACATCTAGTCATCTAGTCATCTAGACATTTAGTCATCTAGTCATCTAGTCATCTAGACATCTAGTCATCTAGACATCTAGTCATCTAGACATCTAGTAATCTAGTCATCTAGACATCTAGTCATCTAGTCATCTAGACATTTAGTCATCTAGTCATCTAGTCATCTAGTCATCTAGTAATTTAGTAATCTAGACATCTAGTCATCTAGTCATCTAGACATTTAGTCATCTAGTCATCTAGTCATCTAGTCATCTAGTCATCTAGTCATCTAGACATCTAGTCATCTAGTCATCTAGACATTTAGTCATCTAGACATCTAGTCATCTAGTCATCTAGTCATCTAGTCATCTAGTCATCTAGACATCTGGTCATCTAGTCTTCTAGTCATCTAGTCATTTAGTCATCTAGTCATCTAGACATCTAGTCATCTAGACATTTAGTCATCTAGTCATCTAGTCATCTAGACATCTAGTCATCTAGACATTTAGTCATCTAGTCATCTAGTCATCTAGTCATTTAGTCATCTAGTCATCTAGTCATCTAGTCATCTAGACATCTAGACATCTAGTCATCTAGTCATATAGTCATCTAGTCATCTAGACATTTAGTCATCTAGACATCTAGTCATCTAGTCATCTAGACATCTAGTCATCTAGTCATCTAGTCATCTAGTCATCTAGTATCTAGTCATATAGTCATTTAGTCATCTAGTCATCTAGTCATTTAGTCATTAGTCATCTAGTCATCTAGTCATTTAGTCATCTAGTCATCTAGTCATCTAGTCATTTAGTCATCTAGTCATCTAGTCATCTAGTCATCTAGTCATCTAGACATCTAGTCATCTAGTCATATAGTCATCTAGTCATCTAGACATTTAGTCATCTAGACATCTAGACATTTAGTCATCTAGTCATCTAGTCATCTAGTCATCTAGTCATTTAGTCATCTAGACATCTAGTGATCTAGTCATCTAGACATTTAGTCATCTAGTCATCTAGTCATTTAGTTATTTAGTCATCTAGTCATTTAGTCATCTACTCATCTAGACATCTAGTCATCTAGTCATCTAGTCATCTAGTCATTTAGTCATTTAGTCATCTATTCATCTAGTCATCTAGACATCTAGTCATCTAGTCATCTAGACATCTAGACATCTAGTCATCTAGTCATCTAGTCATCTAGACATCTAGTCATCTAGTCATCTAGACATTTAGTCATCTAGTCATCTAGTCATCTAGTCATCTAGTAATTTAGTCATCTAGACATCTAGTCATCTAGTCATCTAGACATTTAGTCATCTAGACATCTAGTCATCTAGTCATCTAGACATCCAGTCATCTAGTCATTTAGTCATTTAGTCATCTATTCATCTAGTCATCTAGACATCTAGACATTTAGTCATCTAGACATCTAGTCATCTAGTCATCTAGTCATCTAGACATCTAGACATCTAGTCATCTAGTCATCTAGACATTTAGTCATCTATTCATCTAGTCATCTAGTCATCTAGTCATCTAGTCATTTAGTCATCTAGTCATCTAGTCATTTAGTTATTTAGTCATCTAGTCATCTAGTCATTTAGTCATCTAGTCATTTAGTCATCTAGTCATCTAGTCATTTAGTCATCTAGTCATCTAGACATTTAGGCATCTAGTCATCTAGACATCTAGTCATCTAGTCATCTAGACATTTAGTCATCTAGTCATCTAGACATTTAGTCATCTAGTCATCTAGTCATTTAGTCATATAGTCATCTAGTCATTTAGTCATTTAGTCATCTAGTCATCTAGTCATTTAGTCATCTAGTCATCTAGTCATTTAGTCATTTAGTCATCTAGTCATCTAGTCATTTAGTCATCTAGACATCTAGTCATCTAGTCATCTAGACATTTAGTCATCTATTCATCTAGTCATCTAGTAATCTAGTCATCTAGTCATCTAGTCATCTAGTCATTTAGTCATCTAGTCATCTAGTCATCTAGTCATTTAGTTATTTAGTCATCTAGTCATCTAGTCATTTAGTCATCTAGTCATTTAGTCATCTAGTCATCTAGTCATTTAGTCATCTAGTCATCTGGTCATTTGGTCATCTAGTCATCTAGTCATCTAGTCATCTAGACATCTAGTCATCTAGTCATCTAGTCATTTAGTCATCTAGTCATCTAGTCATCTAGTCATCTAGACATCTAGTCATATAGTCATCTAGACATCTAATCATCTAGTCATCTAGACATCTAGTCATCTAGTCATCTAGTCATCTAGTCATTTAGTCATCTAGTCATCTAGTCATCTAGTCATCTAGTCATCTAGTAATCTAGTCATATAGTCATTTAGTCATCTA
Organism: Oncorhynchus kisutch; assembly: GCF_002021735.2. NCBI lineage: Eukaryota > Metazoa > Chordata > Actinopteri > Salmoniformes > Salmonidae > Oncorhynchus > Oncorhynchus kisutch. Next base: position 49,505,626 of record NC_034199.2, read on the forward strand.
GTCATCTAGTCAATTAGTCATCTAGTCGTCTAGTCATCTAGTCATCTAGTCATCTAGACATCTAGTCATCTAGACATCTAGTCATCTAGTCATATAGTCATCTAGTCATCTAGTCATCTAGACATTTAGTCATATAGACATCTAGTCATCTAGTCATCTAGACATTTAGTCATCTAGTCATCTAGACATTTAGTCATCTAGTCATCTAGACATCTAGTCATCTAGTCATCTAGACATTTAGTCATCTAGTCATCTAGACATTTAGTCATTTAGTCATCTAGTCATTTAGTCATATAGTCATCTAGTCATTTAGTCATTTAGTCATCTAGTCATCTAGTCATTTAGTCATTTAGTCATCTAGTCATCTAGTCATTTAGTCATTTAGTCATCTAGTCATCTAGTAATTTAGTCATCTAGTCATCTAGTCATCTAGACATCTGTTCATCTAGTCATCTAGTCATCTAGTCATTTAGTCATCTAGTCATCTAGAGATCAAGTCATCTAGACATTTAGTCATCCAGTCATCTAGTCATCTAGACATCTAGTCATCTAGACATTTAGTCATCTAGACATCTAGTCATCTAGTCATCTAGTCATTTAGTCATCTAGACATCTAGTCATCTAGACATCTAGTCATCTAGTCATCTAGTCATTTAGTCATATAGACATCTAGTCATCTAGACATTTAGTAATCTAGTCATTTAGTCATCCAGTCATCTAGTCATCTAGTCATTTAGTCATCTAGACATCTAGTCATCTAGTCATCTAGACATTTAGTCATCTATTCATCTAGTCATCTAGTAATCTAGTCATCTAGTCATCTAGTCATCTAGACATTTAGTCATCTAGTCAACTAGTCATCTGGTCATCTAGACATCTAGTGATCTACTCATCTAGACATCTAGTCATCTAGTCATCTAGTCATCTAGACATCTAGTCATCTAGACATCTAGTCATCTAGACATCTAGTAATCTAGTCATCTAGACATCTAGTCATCTAGTCATCTAGACATTTAGTCATCTAGTCATCTAGTCATCTAGTCATCTAGTAATTTAGTAATCTAGACATCTAGTCATCTAGTCATCTAGACATTTAGTCATCTAGACATCTAGTCATCTAGTCATCTAGTCATCTAGTCATCTAGACATCTGGTCATCTAGTCTTCTAGTCATCTAGTCATTTAGTCATGTAGTCATCTAGAGATCAAGTCATCTAGACATTTAGTCATCCAGTCATCTAGTCATCTAGACATCTAGTCATCTAGACATTTAGTCATCTAGACATCTAGTCATCTAGTCATCTAGTCATTTAGTCATCTAGACATCTAGTCATCTAGTCATCTAGTCATTTAGTAATCTAGTAATCTAGTCATCTAGTCATCTAGACATCTAGACATCTAGTCATCTAGTCATATAGTCATCTAGTCATCTAGACATTTAGTCATCTAGACATCTAGTCATCTAGTCATCTAGTCATCTATTCATCTAGTAATCTAGTCATATAGTCATTTAGTCATCTAGTCATCTAGTCATTTAGTCAATTAGTCATCTAGTCATCTAGTCATTTAGTCATCTAGTCATCTAGTCATCTAGTCATTTAGTCATCTAGTCATCTAGTCATCTAGTCATCTAGACATCTAGTCATCTAGTCATATAGTCATCTAGTCATCTAGACATTTAGTCATCTAGACATCTAGACATTTAGTCATCTAGTCATCTAGTCATCTAGTCATCTAGTCATTTAGTCATCTAGACATCTAGTGATCTAGTCATCTAGACATTTAGTCATCTAGTCATCTAGTCATTTAGTTATTTAGTCATCTAGTCATTTAGTCATCTACTCATCTAGACATCTAGTCATCTAGTCATCTAGTCATCTAGTCATTTAGTCATTTAGTCATCTATTCATCTAGTCATCTAGACATCTAGTCATCTAGTCATCTAGACATCTAGACATCTAGTCATCTAGTCATCTAGTCATCTAGACATCTAGTCATCTAGTCATCTAGACATTTAGTTATCTAGTCATCTAGTCATCTAGTCATCTAGTAATTTAGTCATCTAGACATCTAGTCATCTAGTCATCTAGACATTTAGTCATCTAGACATCTAGTCATCTAGTCATCTAGACATCCAGTCATCTAGTCATTTAGTCATTTAGTCATCTATTCATCTAGTCATCTAGACATCTAGACATTTAGTCATCTAGACATCTAGTCATCTAGTCATCTAGTCATCTAGACATCTAGACATCTAGTCATCTAGTCATCTAGACATTTAGTCATCTATTCATCTAGTCATCTAGTCATCTAGTCATCTAGTCATTTAGTCATCTAGTCATCTAGTCATTTAGTTATTTAGTCATCTAGTCATCTAGTCATTTAGTCATCTAGTCATTTAGTCATCTAGTCATCTAGTCATTTAGTCATCTAGTCATCTAGACATTTAGTCATCTAGTCATCTAGACATCTAGTCATCTAGTCATCTAGACATTTAGTCATCTAGTCATCTAGACATTTAGTCATCTAGTCATCTAGTCATTTAGTCATATAGTCATCTAGTCATTTAGTCATTTAGTCATCTAGTCATCTAGTCATTTAGTCATCTAGTCATCTAGTCATTTAGTCATTTAGTCATCTAGTCATCTAGTCATTTAGTCATCTAGACATCTAGTCATCTAGTCATCTAGACATTTAGTCATCTATTCATCTAGTCATCTAGTAATCTAGTCATCTAGTCATCTAGTCATCTAGTCATTTAGTCATCTAGTCATCTAGTCATCTAGTCATCTAGTCATTTAGTTATTTAGTCATCTAGTCATCTAGTCATTTAGTCATCTAGTCATTTAGTCATCTAGTCATCTAGTCATTTAGTCATTTAGTCATCTAGTCATCTGGTCATTTGGTCATCTAGTCATCTAGTCATCTAGTCATCTAGACATCTAGTCATCTAGTCATCTAGTCAATTAGTCATCTAGTCATCTAGTCATCTAGTCATCTAGACATCTAGTCATATAGTCATCTAGACATCTAATCATCTATTCATCTAGACATCTAGTCATCTAGTCATCTAGTCATCTAGTCATTTAGTCATCTAGTCATCTAGTCATCTAGACATCTAGTCATATAGTCATTTAGTCATCTAGTCATATAGTCATCTAGTCATCTAGACATCTAGACATTTAGTCATCTAGACATCTAGTCATCTAGTCATCTAGTAATCTAGTCATATAGTCATTTAGTCATCTAGTCATCTAGTCAATTAGTCATCTAGTCGTCTAGTCATCTAGTCATCTAGTCATCTAGACATCTAGTCATCTAGACATCTAGTCATCTAGTCATATAGTCATCTAGTCATCTAGTCATCTAGACATTTAGTCATCTAGACATCTAGTCATCTAGTCATCTAGACATTTAGTCATCTAGTCATCTAGACATTTAGTCATCTAGTCATCTAGACATCTAGTCATCTAGTCATCTAGACATTTAGTCATCTAGTCATCTAGACATTTAGTCATCTATTCATCTAGTCATCTAGTAATCTAGTCATCTAGTCATCTAGTCATTTAGTCATCTAGTCATCTAGTCATCTAGTCATTTAGTTATTTAGTCATCTAGTCATCTAGTCATTTAGTCATCTAGTCATTTAGTCATCTAGTCATCTAGTCATTTAGTCATCTAGTCATCTGGTCATTTGGTCATCTAGTCATCTAGTCATCTAGACATCTAGTCATCTAGTCATCTAGTCATTTAGTCATCTAGTCATCTAGTCATCTAGTCATCTAGACATCTAGTCATATAGTCATCTAGACATCTAATCATCTAGTCATCTAGACATCTAGTCATCTAGTCATCTAGTCATCTAGTCATTTAGTCATCTAGTCATATAGTCATCTAGTCATCTAGACATCTAGACATTTAGTCATCTAGACATCTAGTCATCTAGTCATCTAGTCATCTAGTAATCTAGTCATATAGTCATTTAGTCATCTAGTCATCTAGTCAATTAGTCATCTAGTCGTCTAGTCATCTAGTCATCTAGTCATCTAGACATCTAGTCATCTAGTCATCTAGTCATCTAGACATTTAGTCATCTAGACATCTAGTCATCTAGTCATCTAGACATTTAGTCATCTAGTCATCTAGACATTTAGTCATCTAGTCATCTAGACATCTAGTCATCTAGTCATCTAGACATTTAGTCATCTAGTCATCTAGACATTTAGTCATTTAGTCATCTAGTCATTTAGTCATATAGTCATCTAGTCATTTAGTCATTTAGTCATCTAGTCATCTAGTCATTTAGTCATTTAGTCATCTAGTCATCTAGTCATTTAGTCATTTAGTCATCTAGTCATCTACTAATTTAGTCATCTAGTCATCTAGTCATCTAGACATCTGTTCATCTAGTCATCTAGTCATCTAGTCATTTAGTCATCTAGTCATCTAGAGATCAAGTCATCTAGACATTTAGTCATCCAGTCATCTAGTCATCTAGACATCTAGTCATCTAGACATTTAGTCATCTAGACATCTAGTCATCTAGTCATCTAGTCATTTAGTCATCTAGACATCTAGTCATCTAGACATCTAGTCATCTAGTCATCTAGTCATTTAGTCATATAGACATCTAGTCATCTAGACATTTAGTAATCTAGTCATTTAGTCATCCAGTCATCTAGTCATCTAGTCATTTAGTCATCTAGACATCTAGTCATCTAGTCATCTAGACATTTAGTCATCTATTCATCTAGTCATCTAGTAATCTAGTCATCTAGTCATCTAGTCATCTAGACATTTAGTCATCTAGTCAACTAGTCATCTGGTCATCTAGACATCTAGTGATCTACTCATCTAGACATCTAGTCATCTAGTCATCTAGACATTTAGTCATCTAGTCATCTAGTCATCTAGACATCTAGTCATCTAGACATCTAGTCATCTAGACATCTAGTAATCTAGTCATCTAGACATCTAGTCATCTAGTCATCTAGACATTTAGTCATCTAGTCATCTAGTCATCTAGTCATCTAGTAATTTAGTAATCTAGACATCTAGTCATCTAGTCATCTAGACATTTAGTCATCTAGACATCTAGTCATCTAGTCATCTAGTCATCTAGTCATCTAGACATCTGGTCATCTAGTCTTCTAGTCATCTAGTCATTTAGTCATGTAGTCATCTAGAGATCAAGTCATCTAGACATTTAGTCATCCAGTCATCTAGTCATCTAGACATCTAGTCATCTAGACATTTAGTCATCTAGACATCTAGTCATCTAGTCATCTAGTCATTTAGTCATCTAGACATCTAGTCATCTAGTCATCTAGTCATTTAGTAATCTAGTAATCTAGTCATCTAGTCATCTAGACATCTAGACATCTAGTATTCTAGTCATATAGTCATCTAGTCATCTAGACATTTAGTCATCTAGACATCTAGTCATCTAGTCATCTAGACATCTAGTCATCTAGTCATCTAGTCATCTATTCATCTAGTAATCTAGTCATATAGTCATTTAGTCATCTAGTCATCTAGTCATTTAGTCAATTAGTCATCTAGTCATCTAGTCATTTAGTCATCTAGTCATCTAGTCATCTAGTCATTTAGTCATCTAGTCATCTAGTCATCTAGTCATCTAGTCATCTAGACATCTAGTCATCTAGTCATATAGTCATCTAGTCATCTAGACATTTAGTCATCTAGACATCTAGACATTTAGTCATCTAGTCATCTAGTCATCTAGTCATCTAGTCATTTAGTTATTTAGTCATCTAGTCATTTAGTCATCTACTCATCTAGACATCTAGTCATCTAGTCATCTAGTCATTTAGTCATTTAGTCATCTATTCATCTAGTCATCTAGACATCTAGTCATCTAGTCATCTAGACATCTAGACATCTAGTCATCTAGTCATCTAGTCATCTAGACATCTAGTCATCTAGTCATCTAGACATTTAGTCATCTAGTCATCTAGTCATCTAGTCATCTAGTAATTTAGTCATCTAGACATCTAGTCATCTAGACATTTAGTCATCTAGACATCTAGTCATCTAGTCATCTAGACATCCAGTCATCTAGTCATTTAGTCATTTAGTCATCTATTCATCTAGTCATCTAGACATCTAGACATTTAGTCATCTAGACATCTAGTCATCTAGTCATCTAGTCATCTAGACATCTAGACATCTAGTCATCTAGTCATCTAGACATTTAGTCATCTATTCATCTAGTCATCTAGTCATCTAGTCATCTAGTCATTTAGTCATCTAGTCATCTAGTCATTTAGTTATTTAGTCATCTAGTCATCTAGTCATTTAGTCATCTAGTCATTTAGTCATCTAGTCATCTAGTCATTTAGTCATCTAGTCATCTAGACATTTAGTCATCTAGTCATCTAGACATCTAGTCATCTAGACATTTAGTCATCTAGTCATCTAGACATTTAGTCATCTAGTCATCTAGTCATTTAGTCATATAGTCATCTAGTCATTTAGTCATTTAGTCATCTAGTCATCTAGTCATTTAGTCATCTAGTCATCTAGTCATTTAGTCATTTAGTCATCTAGTCATCTAGTCATTTACTCATCTAGACATCTAGTCATCTAGTCATCTAGACATTTAGTCATCTATTCATCTAGTCATCTAGTAATCTAGTCATCTAGTCATCTAGTCATCTAGTCATTTAGTCATCTAGTCATCTAGTCATCTAGTCATTTAGTCATTTAGTCATTTAGTCATCTAGTCATCTAGTCATTAGTCATTAGTCATTTAGTCATCTAGTCATCTAGTCATTTAGTCATCTAGTCATCTGGTCATTTGGTCATCTAGTCATCTAGTCATCTAGTCATCTAGACATCTAGTCATCTAGTCATCTAGTCATTTAGTCATCTAGTCATCTAGTCATCTAGTCATCTAGACATCTAGTCATATAGTCATCTAGACATCTAATCATCTAGTCATCTAGACATCTAGTCATCTAGTCATCTAGTCATTTAGTCATCTAGTCATCTAGTCATCTAGTCATCTAGACATCTAGTCATATAGTCATTTAGTCATCTAGTCATATAGTCATCTAGTCATCTAGACATCTAGACATTTAGTCATCTAGACATCTAGTCATCTAGTCATCTAGTCATCTAGTAATCTAGTCATATAGTCATTTAGTCATCTAGTCATCTAGTCAATTAGTCATCTAGTCGTCTAGTCATCTAGTCATCTAGTCATCTAGACATCTAGTCATCTAGACATCTAGTCATCTAGTCATATAGTCATCTAGTCATCTAGTCATCTAGACATTTAGTCATCTAGACATCTAGTCATCTAGTCATCTAGACATTTAGTCATCTAGTCATCTAGACATTTAGTCATCTAGTCATCTAGACATCTAGTCATCTAGTCATCTAGACATTCAGTCATCTAGTCATCTAGACATTTAGTCATTTAGTCATCTAGTCATTTAGTCATATAGTCATCTAGTCATTTAGTCATTTAGTCATCTAGTCATCTAGTCATTTAGTCATTTAGTCATCTAGTCATCTAGTCATTTAGTCATTTAGTCATCTAGTCATCTAGTAATTTAGTCATCTAGTCATCTAGTCATCTAGACATCTGTTCATCTAGTCATCTAGTCATCTAGTCATTTAGTCATCTAGTCATCTAGAGATCAAGTCATCTAGACATTTAGTCATCCAGTCATCTAGTCATCTAGACATCTAGTCATCTAGACATTTAGTCATCTAGACATCTAGTCATCTAGTCATCTAGTCATTTAGTCATCTAGACATCTAGTCATCTAGACATCTAGTCATCTAGTCATCTAGTCATTTAGTCATATAGACATCTAGTCATCTAGACATTTAGTAATCTAGTCATTTAGTCATCCAGTCATCTAGTCATCTAGTCATTTAGTCATCTAGACATCTAGTCATCTAGTCATCTAGACATTTAGTCATCTATTCATCTAGTCATCTAGTAATCTAGTCATCTAGTCATCTAGTCATCTAGACATTTAGTCATCTAGTCAACTAGTCATCTGGTCATCTAGACATCTAGTGATCTACTCATCTAGACATCTAGTCATCTAGTCATCTAGACATTTAGTCATCTAGTCATCTAGTCATCTAGACATCTAGTCATCTAGACATCTAGTCATCTAGACATCTAGTAATCTAGTCATCTAGACATCTAGTCATCTAGTCATCTAGACATTTAGTCATCTAGTCATCTAGTCATCTAGTCATCTAGTAATTTAGTAATCTAGACATCTAGTCATCTAGTCATCTAGACATTTAGTCATCTAGACATCTAGTCATCTAGTCATCTAGTCATCTAGTCATCTAGACATCTGGTCATCTAGTCTTCTAGTCATCTAGTCATTTAGTCATGTAGTCATCTAGAGATCAAGTCATCTAGACATTTAGTCATCCAGTCATCTAGTCATCTAGACATCTAGTCATCTAGACATTTAGTCATCTAGACATCTAGTCATCTAGTCATCTAGTCATTTAGTCATCTAGACATCTAGTCATCTAGTCATCTAGTCATTTAGTAATCTAGTAATCTAGTCATCTAGTCATCTAGACATCTAGACATCTAGTCATCTAGTCATATAGTCATCTAGTCATCTAGACATTTAGTCATCTAGACATCTAGTCATCTAGTCATCTAGACATCTAGTCATCTAGTCATCTAGTCATCTATTCATCTAGTAATCTAGTCATATAGTCATTTAGTCATCTAGTCATCTAGTCATTTAGTCAATTAGTCATCTAGTCATCTAGTCATTAGTCATCTAGTCATCTAGTCATCTAGTCATTTAGTCATCTAGTCATCTAGTCATCTAGTCATCTAGTCATCTAGACATCTAGTCATCTAGTCATATAGTCATCTAGTCATCTAGACATTTAGTCATCTAGACATCTAGACATTTAGTCATCTAGTCATCTAGTCATCTAGTCATCTAGTCATTTAGTCATCTAGACATCTAGTGATCTAGTCATCTAGACATTTAGTCATCTAGTCATCTAGTCATTTAGTTATTTAGTCATCTAGTCATTTAGTCATCTACTCATCTAGACATCTAGTCATCTAGTCATCTAGTCATCTAGTCATTTAGTCATTTAGTCATCTATTCATCTAGTCATCTAGACATCTAGTCATCTAGTCATCTAGACATCTAGACATCTAGTCATCTAGTCATCTAGTCATCTAGACATCTAGTCATCTAGTCATCTAGACATTTAGTCATCTAGTCATCTAGTCATCTAGTCATCTAGTAATTTAGTCATCTAGACATCTAGTCATCTAGTCATCTAGACATTTAGTCATCTAGACATCTAGTCATCTAGTCATCTAGACATCCAGTCATCTAGTCATTTAGTCATTTAGTCATCTATTCATCTAGTCATCTAGACATCTAGACATTTAGTCATCTAGACATCTAGTCATCTAGTCATCTAGTCATCTAGACATCTAGACATCTAGTCATCTAGTCATCTAGACATTTAGTCATCTATTCATCTAGTCATCTAGTCATCTAGTCATCTAGTCATTTAGTCATCTAGTCATCTAGTCATCTAGTCATTTAGTTATTTAGTCATCTAGTCATCTAGTCATTTAGTCATCTAGTCATTTAGTCATCTAGTCATCTAGTCATTTAGTCATCTAGTCATCTAGACATTTAGTCATCTAGTCATCTAGACATCTAGTCATCTAGACATTTAGTCATCTAGTCATCTAGACATTTAGTCATCTAGTCATCTAGTCATTTAGTCATATAGTCATCTAGTCATTTAGTCATTTAGTCATCTAGTCATCTAGTCATTTAGTCATCTAGTCATCTAGTCATTTAGTCATTTAGTCATCTAGTCATCTAGTCATTTAGTCATCTAGACATCTAGTCATCTAGTCATCTAGACATTTAGTCATCTATTCATCTAGTCATCTAGTAATCTAGTCATCTAGTCATCTAGTCATCTAGTCATTTAGTCATCTAGTCATCTAGTCATCTAGTCATTTAGTTATTTAGTCATCTAGTAATCTAGTCATTTAGTCATCTAGTCATTCAGTCATCTAGTCATCTAGTCATTTAGTCATCTGGTCATTTGGTCATCTAGTCATCTAGTCATCTAGTCATCTAGACATCTAGTCATCTAGTCATCTAGTCATTTAGTCATCTAGTCATCTAGTCATCTAGTCATCTAGACATCTAGTCATATAGTCATCTAGACATCTAATCATCTAGTCATCTAGACATCTAGTCATCTAGTCATCTAGTCATCTAGTCATTTAGTCATCTAGTCATCTAGTCATCTAGTCATCTAGACATCTAGTCATATAGTCATTTAGTCATCTAGTCATATAGTCATCTAGTCATCTAGACATCTAGACATTTAGTCATCTAGACATCTAGTCATCTAGTCATCTAGTAATCTAGTCATATAGTCATTTAGTCATCTAGTCATCTAGTCAATTAGTCATCTAGTCGTCTAGTCATCTAGTCATCTAGTCATCTAGACATCTAGTCATCTAGACATCTAGTCATCTAGTCATATAGTCATCTAGTCATCTAGTCATCTAGACATTTAGTCATCTAGACATCTAGTCATCTAGTCATCTAGACATTTAGTCATCTAGTCATCTACACATTTAGTCATCTAGTTATCTAGACATCTAGTCATCTAGTCATCTAGACATTTAGTCATCTAGTCATCTAGACATTTAGTCATCTAGTCATCTAGTCATTTAGTCATATGGTCATCTAGTCATTTAGTCATTTAGTCATCTAGTCATCTAGTCATTTAGTCATTTAGTCATCTAGTCATCTAGTCATTTAGTCATTTAGTCATCTAGTCATCTAGTAATTTAGTCATCTAGTCATCTAGTCATCTAGACATCTGTTCATCTAGTCATCTAGTCATCTAGTCATTTAGTCATCTAGTCATCTAGAGATCAAGTCATCTAGACATTTAGTCATCCAGTCATCTAGTCATCTAGACATCTAGTCATCTAGACATTTAGTCATCTAGACATCTAGTCATCTAGTCATCTAGTCATTTAGTCATCTAGACATCTAGTCATCTAGACATCTAGTCATCTAGTCATCTAGTCATTTAGTCATATAGACATCTAGTCATCTAGACATTTAGTAATCTAGTCATGTAGTCATCCAGTCATCTAGTCATCTAGTCATTTAGTCATCTAGACATCTAGTCATCTAGTCATCTAGACATTTAGTCATCTATTCATCTAGTCATCTAGTAATCTAGTCATCTAGTCATCTAGTCATCTAGACATTTAGTCATCTAGTCAACTAGTCATCTGGTCATCTAGACATCTAGTGATCTACTCATCTAGACATCTAGTCATCTAGTCATCTAGACATTTAGTCATCTAGTCATCTAGTCATCTAGACATCTAGTCATCTAGACATCTAGTCATCTAGACATCTAGTAATCTAGTCATCTAGACATCTAGTCATCTAGTCATCTAGACATTTAGTCATCTAGTCATCTAGTCATCTAGTCATCTAGTAATTTAGTAATCTAGACATCTAGTCATCTAGTCATCTAGACATTTAGTCATCTAGACATCTAGTCATCTAGTCATCTAGTCATCTAGTCATCTAGACATCTGGTCATCTAGTCTTCTAGTCATCTAGTCATTTAGTCATGTAGTCATCTAGAGATCAAGTCATCTAGACATTTAGTCATCCAGTCATCTAGTCATCTAGACATCTAGTCATCTAGACATTTAGTCATCTAGACATCTAGTCATCTAGTCATCTAGTCATTTAGTCATCTAGACATCTAGTCATCTAGTCATCTAGTCATTTAGTAATCTAGTAATCTAGTCATCTAGTCATCTAGACATCTAGACATCTAGTCATCTAGTCATATAGTCATCTAGTCATCTAGACATTTAGTCATCTAGACATCTAGTCATCTAGTCATCTAGACATCTAGTCATCTAGTCATCTAGTCATCTATTCATCTAGTAATCTAGTCATATAGTCATTTAGTCATCTAGTCATCTAGTCATTTAGTCAATTAGTCATCTAGTCATCTAGTCATTTAGTCATCTAGTCATCTAGTCATCTAGTCATTTAGTCATCTAGTCATCTAGTCATCTAGTCATCTAGTCATCTAGACATCTAGTCATCTAGTCATATAGTCATCTAGTCATCTAGACATTTAGTCATCTAGACATCTAGACATTTAGTCATCTAGTCATCTAGTCATCTAGTCATCTAGTCATTTAGTCATCTAGACATCTAGTGATCTAGTCATCTAGACATTTAGTCATCTAGTCATCTAGTCATCTAGTCATCTAGACATCTAGTGATCTAGTCATCTAGTCATCTAGTCATCTAGTCATCTAGTCATTTAGTCATTTAGTCATCTATTCATCTAGTCATCTAGACATCTAGTCATCTAGTCATCTAGACATCTAGACATCTAGTCATCTAGTCATCTAGTCATCTAGACATCTAGTCATCTAGTCATCTAGACATTTAGTCATCTAGTCATCTAGTCATCTAGTCATCTAGTAATTTCTTCATCTAGACATCTAGTCATCTAGTCATCTAGACATTTAGTCATCTAGACATCTAGTCATCTAGTCATCTAGACATCCAGTCATCTAGTCATCTAGACATCTAGTCATCTAGACATTTAGTCATCTAGACATCTAGACATTTAGTCATCTAGTCATCTAGTAATTTAGTAATCTAGACATCTAGTCATCTAGTCATCTAGACATTTAGTCATCTAGACATCTAGTCATCTAGTCATCTAGTCATCTAGTCATCTAGACATCTAGTCATCTAGTCATCTAGTCATTTAGTCATCTAGACATCTAGTGATCTAGTCATCTAGACATTTAGTCATCTTGTCATCTAGTCATCTAGTCATCTAGACATCTAGTGATCTAGTCATCTAGTCATCTAGTCATCTAGTCATTTAGTCATTTAGTCATCTATTCATCTAGTCATCTAGACATCTAGTCATCTAGTCATCTAGACATCTAGACATCTAGTCATCTAGACATCTAGACATCTAGTCATCTAGTCATCTAGTCATCTAGTCGTTTAGTCATTTAGTCATCTATTCATCTAGTCATCTAGACATCTAGTCATCTAGTCATCTAGTCATCTAGACATCTAGACATCTAGTCATCTAGTCATCTAGTCATCTAGTCATATAGTCATCTAGTCATCTAGTCATCTAGACATCTAGACATCTAGTCATCTAGACATTTAGTCATCTAGTCATCTAGTCATTTAGTCATTTAGTCATTTAGTCATCTAGTCATCTAATCATCTAGACATCTAGACATTTAGTCATCTAGACATCTTGTCATTTAGTCATTTAGTCATCTAGACATCTAGTCATCTAGACATCTAGTCATCCAGTCATCTAGTAATTTAGTAATCTAGTCATCCAGTCATCTAGTCATTTAGTCATCTAGTCATCTAGACATTTAGTCATCTAGTCATCTAGTCATCTAGTCATCCAGTCATCTAGTCATTTAGTAATCTAGTCATCCAGTCATCTAGTCATTTAGTCATCTAGTCATCTAGTCATTTAGTCATCTAGACATTTAGTCATCTAGTCATCTAGTCATCTAGTAATTTAGTCATCTAGACATCTAGTCATCTAGTCATCTAGACATTTAGTCATCTAGACATCTAGTCATCTAGTAATTTAGTCATCTAGAAATCTAGTCATCTTGTCATCTAGTCATTTAGTCATTTAGTCATTTAGTCATCTATTCATCTAGTCATCTAGTCATCTAGTCATCTAGACATCTAGACATCTAGTCATCTAGACATTTAGTCATCTAGACATCTTGTCATTTAGTCATTTAGTCATCTAGACATCTAGTCATCTAGACATCTAGTCATCTAGTCATCTAGACATCTAGTCATCTAGACATCTAGTCATCTAGACATTTAGTCATCTAGTCATTTAGTCATCTAATCATCTAGTCATCTAGACATCTAGTCATTTAGTCATCTAGTCATCTAGGCATCTAGACATTTAGTCATCTAGTCATCTAGTCATCTAGACATCTAGTCATCTAGACATTTAGTCATCTAGTCATCTAGTCATCCAGTCATCTAGTAATTTAGTAATCTAGTCATCCAGTCATCTAGTCATTTAGTCATCTGGTCATCTAGTCATCTAGACATCTAGTCATCTAGTCATCTAGACATTTAGTCATCTAGTCATCTAGTCATCTAGTCATCCAGTCATCTAGTCATCTAGACATCTAGTCATCTAGTCATCCAGTCATCTAGTAATTTAGTAATCTAGTCATCCAGTCATCTAGTCATTTAGTCATCTAGTCATCTAGTCATCTAGACATTTAGTCATATAGTCATCTAGTCATCTAGACATCTAGTCATCTAGACATTTAGTCATCTAGTCATCTAGTCATCTAGTCATCCAGTCATCTAGTCATCTAGTCATCTAGACATCTAGACATTTAGTCATCTAGTCATCTAGTCATCTAGACATTTAGTCATCTAGTCAACTAGTCATCTAGTCATCTAGTCATCTAGACATTTAGTCATCTAGTCATCTAGTCATCTAGTCATCTAGACATCTAGTCATCTAGTAATTTAGTCATCTAGACATCTAGTCATCTAGTCATCTAGACATTTAGTCATCTAGACATCTAGTCATCTAGTCATCTAGACATCTAGTCATCTAGTCATCTAGTCATTTAGTCATTTAGTCATTTAGTCATCTATTCATCTAGTCATCTAGACATCTAGACATTTAGTCATCTAGACATCTAGTCATCTAGTCATCTAGTAATTTAGTCATCTAGACATCTAGTCATCTAGACATCTAGTCATCTATTCATCTAGACATTTAGTCATCTAGTCATCTAGACATTTAGTCAGCTAGTCATCCGGTCATCTAGACATTTAGTCATCTACTCATCTAGTCATCTAGTCATCTAGTCATCTAGTCATTTAGTCATTTAGTCATCTATTCATCTAGTCATCTAGACATCTAGTCATTTAGTCATCTATTCATCTAGTCATCTAGACATCTAGTCATCTAGTCATCTAGACATCTAGACATCTAGTCATCTAGTCATCTAGTCATATAGTCATCTAGTCATCTAGTCATCTAGACATCTAGACATCTAGTCATCTAGACATTTAGTCATCTAGTCATCTAGTCATCTAGTCATTTAGTCATTTAGTCATTTAGTCATCTAGTCATCTAGTCATCTAGACATCTAGTCATCTAGACATTTAGTCATCTAGACATCTTGTCATTTAGTCATTTAGTCATCTAGACATCTAGTCATCTAGTCATCTAGACATTTAGTCATCTAGACATCTAGTCATCTAGTCATCTAGACATCTAGTCATCTAGTCATCTAGTCATTTAGTCATTTAGTCATCTATTCATCTAGTCATCTAGACATCTAGTCATCTAGTCATCTAGACATCTAGACATTTAGTCATCTAGACATCTAGTCATCTAGTCATCTAGTCATCTAGTCATCTAGACATTTAGTCATCTAGTCATCTAGTCATCTAGTCATCTAGTAATTTAGTCATCTAGACATCTAGTCATCTAGACATCTAGACATTTAGTCATCTAGACATCTAGTCGTTTAGTCATTTAGTCATCTAGTCATCTAGTAATTTAGTCATCTAGAAATCTAGTCATCTAGTCATCTAGTCATTTAGTCATTTAGTCATCTATTCATCTAGTCATCTAGTAATTTAGTCATCTAGACATCTAGTCATCTAGTCATCTAGACATTTAGTCATCTAGACATCTAGTCATCTAGTCATCTAGTCATCTAGTCATCTAGACATTTAGTCATCTAGACATCTAGTCATCTAGTCATCTAGACATCTAGTCATCTAGACATTTAGTCATCTAGTCATCTAGTCATCTAGACATCTAGTCATCTAGTCATCTAGACATTTAGTCATCTAGTCATCTAGTCATCTAGTCATCCAGTCATCTAGTAATTTAGTCATCTAGTCATCCAGTCATCTAGTCATTTAGTCATCTAGTTATCTAGTCATCTAGACATTTAGTCATCTAGTCATCTAGTCATCTAGACATCTAGTCATCTAGTCATCTAGACATTTAGTCATCTAGTCATCTAGTCATCTAGTCATCCAGTCATCTAGTCATCTAGACATCTAGTCATCTAGTCATCCAGTCATCTAGTAATTTAGTAATCTAGTCATCCAGTCATCTAGTCATTTAGTCATCTAGTTATCTAGTCATCTAGACATCTAGTCATCCAATCATCTAGACATCAAGTCATCTAGACATCTAGTCATCCAGTCATCTGGTCATCTAGACATCTGGTCATCTAGACATTTAGTCATCTAGACATCTAGTCATCTAGGCATCTAGACATTTAGTCATCTAGTCATCTAGTCATCTAGACATCTAGTCATCTAGTCATCTAGACATTTAGTCATCTAGTCTTCTAGTCATCTAGTCATCTAGACATTTAGTCATCTAGTCAACTAGTCATCTAGTCATCTAGTCATCTAGACATCTAGTCATCTAGACATCTAGTCATCTAGTCATCTAGTCATCTAGTCATCTAGACATTTAGTCATCTAGTCATCTAGTCATCTAGTAATTTAGTCATCTAGACATCTAGTCATCTAGACATCTAGTCATCTAGTCATCTAGTCATCTAGACATTTAGTCATCTAGACATTTAGTCAGCTAGTCATCCGGTCATCTAGACATTTAGTCATCTACTCATCTAGACATCTAGTCATCTAGTCATCTAGTCATTTAGTCATTTAGTCATCTATTCATCTAGTCATCTAGACATCTAGTCATCTAGTCATCTAGACATTTAGTCATCTAGACATCTAGTCATCTAGACATCTAGTCATCTAGACATTTAGTCATCTAGTCATCTAGTCATCTAGTCATCTAGACATTTAGTCATCTAGTCAACTAGTCATCTAGTCATTTAGTCATCTAGACATCTAGTCATCCACTCATCTAGACATTTAGTCATCTATTCATCTAGGAATCTAGTCATCTAGACATCTAGTCATCTAGTCATCTAGACATTTAGTCATCTAGTCATCTAGTCATCTAGTCATCTAGACATCTAGTCATCTAGTCATCTAGTCATTTAGTCATCTAGACATCTAGTGATCTAGTCATCTAGACATTTAGTCATCTTGTCATCTAGTCATCTAGTCATCTAGACATCTAGTGATCTAGTCATCTAGTCATCTAGTCATCTAGTCATTTAGTCATTTAGTCATCTATTCATCTAGTCATCTAGACATCTAGTCATCTAGTCATCTAGACATCTAGACATCTAGTCATCTAGACATCTAGACATCTAGTCATCTAGTCATCTAGTCATCTAGTCGTTTAGTCATTTAGTCATCTATTCATCTAGTCATTTAGACATCTAGTCATCTAGTCATCTAGTCATCTAGACATCTAGACATCTAGTCATCTAGTCATCTAGTCATCTAGTCATATAGTCATCTAGTCATCTAGTCATCTAGACATCTAGACATCTAGTCATCTAGACATTTAGTCATCTAGTCATCTAGTCATTTAGTCATTTAGTCATTTAGTCATCTAGTCATCTAATCATCTAGACATCTAGACATTTAGTCATCTAGACATCTTGTCATTTAGTCATTTAGTCATCTAGACATCTAGTCATCTAGACATCTAGTCATCCAGTCATCTAGTAATTTAGTAATCTAGTCATCCAGTCATCTAGTCATTTAGTCATCTAGTCATCTAGACATTTAGTCATCTAGTCATCTAGTCATCTAGTCATCCAGTCATCTAGTCATTTAGTAATCTAGTCATCCAGTCATCTAGTCATTTAGTCATCTAGTCATCTAGTCATTTAGTCATCTAGACATTTAGTCATCTAGTCATCTAGTCATCTAGTAATTTAGTCATCTAGACATCTAGTCATCTAGTCATCTAGACATTTAGTCATCTAGACATCTAGTCATCTAGTAATTTAGTCATCTAGAAATCTAGTCATCTTGTCATCTAGTCATTTAGTCATTTAGTCATTTAGTCATCTATTCATCTAGTCATCTAGTCATCTAGTCATCTAGACATCTAGACATCTAGTCATCTAGACATTTAGTCATCTAGACATCTTGTCATTTAGTCATTTAGTCATCTAGACATCTAGTCATCTAGACATCTAGTCATCTAGTCATCTAGACATCTAGTCATCTAGACATCTAGTCATCTAGACATTTAGTCATCTAGTCATTTAGTCATCTAATCATCTAGTCATCTAGACATCTAGTCATTTAGTCATCTAGTCATCTAGGCATCTAGACATTTAGTCATCTAGTCATCTAGTCATCTAGACATCTAGTCATCTAGACATTTAGTCATCTAGTCATCTAGTCATCCAGTCATCTAGTAATTTAGTAATCTAGTCATCCAGTCATCTAGTCATTTAGTCATCTGGTCATCTAGTCATCTAGACATCTAGTCATCTAGTCATCTAGACATTTAGTCATCTAGTCATCTAGTCATCTAGTCATCCAGTCATCTAGTCATCTAGACATCTAGTCATCTAGTCATCCAGTCATCTAGTAATTTAGTAATCTAGTCATCCAGTCATCTAGTCATTTAGTCATCTAGTCATCTAGTCATCTAGACATTTAGTCATATAGTCATCTAGTCATCTAGACATCTAGTCATCTAGACATTTAGTCATCTAGTCATCTAGTCATCTAGTCATCCAGTCATCTAGTCATCTAGTCATCTAGACATCTAGACATTTAGTCATCTAGTCATCTAGTCATCTAGACATTTAGTCATCTAGTCAACTAGTCATCTAGTCATCTAGTCATCTAGACATTTAGTCATCTAGTCATCTAGTCATCTAGTCATCTAGACATCTAGTCATCTAGTAATTTAGTCATCTAGACATCTAGTCATCTAGTCATCTAGACATTTAGTCATCTAGACATCTAGTCATCTAGTCATCTAGACATCTAGTCATCTAGTCATCTAGTCATTTAGTCATTTAGTCATTTAGTCATCTATTCATCTAGTCATCTAGACATCTAGACATTTAGTCATCTAGACATCTAGTCATCTAGTCATCTAGTAATTTAGTCATCTAGACATCTAGTCATCTAGACATCTAGTCATCTATTCATCTAGACATTTAGTCATCTAGTCATCTAGACATTTAGTCAGCTAGTCATCCGGTCATCTAGACATTTAGTCATCTACTCATCTAGTCATCTAGTCATCTAGTCATCTAGTCATTTAGTCATTTAGTCATCTATTCATCTAGTCATCTAGACATCTAGTCATTTAGTCATCTATTCATCTAGTCATCTAGACATCTAGTCATCTAGTCATCTAGACATCTAGACATCTAGTCATCTAGTCATCTAGTCATATAGTCATCTAGTCATCTAGTCATCTAGACATCTAGACATCTAGTCATCTAGACATTTAGTCATCTAGTCATCTAGTCATCTAGTCATTTAGTCATTTAGTCATTTAGTCATTTAGTAATTTAGTCATCTAGTCATCTAGTCATCTAGACATCTAGTCATCTAGACATTTAGTCATCTAGACATCTTGTCATTTAGTCATTTAGTCATCTAGACATCTAGTCATCTAGTCATCTAGACATTTAGTCATCTAGACATCTAGTCATCTAGTCATCTAGACATCTAGTCATCTAGTCATCTAGTCATTTAGTCATTTAGTCATCTATTCATCTAGTCATCTAGACATCTAGTCATCTAGTCATCTAGACATCTAGACATTTAGTCATCTAGACATCTAGTCATCTAGTCATCTAGTCATCTAGTCATCTAGACATTTAGTCATCTAGTCATCTAGTCATCTAGTCATCTAGTAATTTAGTCATCTAGACATCTAGTCATCTAGACATCTAGACATTTAGTCATCTAGACATCTAGTCGTTTAGTCATTTAGTCATCTAGTCATCTAGTAATTTAGTCATCTAGAAATCTAGTCATCTAGTCATCTAGTCATTTAGTCATTTAGTCATCTATTCATCTAGTCATCTAGTAATTTAGTCATCTAGACATCTAGTCATCTAGTCATCTAGACATTTAGTCATCTAGACATCTAGTCATCTAGTCATCTAGTCATCTAGTCATCTAGACATTTAGTCATCTAGACATCTAGTCATCTAGTCATCTAGACATCTAGTCATCTAGACATTTAGTCATCTAGTCATCTAGTCATCTAGACATCTAGTCATCTAGTCATCTAGACATTTAGTCATCTAGTCATCTAGTCATCTAGTCATCCAGTCATCTAGTAATTTAGTCATCTAGTCATCCAGTCATCTAGTCATTTAGTCATCTAGTTATCTAGTCATCTAGACATTTAGTCATCTAGTCATCTAGTCATCTAGACATCTAGTCATCTAGTCATCTAGACATTTAGTCATCTAGTCATCTAGTCATCTAGTCATCCAGTCATCTAGTCATCTAGACATCTAGTCATCTAGTCATCCAGTCATCTAGTAATTTAGTAATCTAGTCATCCAGTCATCTAGTCATTTAGTCATCTAGTTATCTAGTCATCTAGACATCTAGTCATCCAATCATCTAGACATCAAGTCATCTAGACATCTAGTCATCCAGTCATCTGGTCATCTAGACATCTGGTCATCTAGACATTTAGTCATCTAGACATCTAGTCATCTAGGCATCTAGACATTTAGTCATCTAGTCATCTAGTCATCTAGACATCTAGTCATCTAGTCATCTAGACATTTAGTCATCTAGTCTTCTAGTCATCTAGTCATCTAGACATTTAGTCATCTAGTCAACTAGTCATCTAGTCATCTAGTCATCTAGACATCTAGTCATCTAGACATCTAGTCATCTAGTCATCTAGTCATCTAGTCATCTAGACATTTAGTCATCTAGTCATCTAGTCATCTAGTAATTTAGTCATCTAGACATCTAGTCATCTAGACATCTAGTCATCTAGTCATCTAGACATTTAGTCATCTAGACATTTAGTCAGCTAGTCATCCGGTCATCTAGACATTTAGTCATCTACTCATCTAGACATCTAGTCATCTAGTCATCTAGTCATTTAGTCATTTAGTCATCTATTCATCTAGTCATCTAGACATCTAGTCATCTAGTCATCTAGACATTTAGTCATCTAGACATCTAGTCATCTAGACATCTAGTCATCTAGACATTTAGTCATCTAGTCATCTAGTCATCTAGTCATCTAGACATTTAGTCATCTAGTCAACTAGTCATCTAGTCATTTAGTCATCTAGACATCTAGTCATCCACTCATCTAGACATTTAGTCATCTATTCATCTAGGAATCTAGTCATCTAGACATCTAGTCATCTAGTCATCTAGACATTTAGTCATCTAGTCATCTAGTCATCTAGTCATCTAGACATCTAGTCATCTAGTCATCTAAACATTTAGTCATCTAGTCATCTAGACATCTAGACATTTAGTCATCTAGTCATCTAGTCATCTAGACATCTAGTCATCTAGACATCTAGTCATCTAGTCATCTAGACATTTAGTCATCTAGTCATCTAGTCATCTAGTAATTTAGTCATCTAGACATCTAGTCATCTAGTCATCTAGACATTTAGTCATCTAGTCATCTAGTCATCTAGACATTTAGTCATCTCGTCATCTAGACATGTAGTAATCTAGTCATCTAGTCATCCAGTCATCTAGTCATCCAGTCATCTAGTCATTTAGTCATCTATTCATCTAGTCATCTAGACATCTAGACATCTAGTCATCTAGACATCTAGTCATATAGTCATCTAGTCATCTAGTCATCTAGTCATCTAGACATCTAGTCATCGAGTCATATAAGTCATCTAGTCATCTAGTCATCTAGACATCTAGACATCCAGTCATCTAGACATTTAGTCATCTAGACATCTAGTCATTTAGTCATTTAGTCATTTAGTCATCTAGTCATCTAGTCATTTAGTCATCTAGTCATCTAGACATTTAGTCATCTAGACATCTAGTCATCTAGACATCTAGTCATCTAGACATTTAGTCATCTAGTCATTTAGTCATTTAGACATCTAGTCATCTAGTCATTTTCAACGACTTGCCAGTATAGGCCCTTTGGCAGTGGCTCCCATCAAAGCTTGTACTGCTGCTGACACAATACACTTCCAATTTCCTTCGGAAGCCATTCTTGGATAGTTATCATTCGTCTCTGTAATTGGATTTAAATTGTGTTTTGGTTTTTTATTCCGCTTCTTGAGTCACAAGGAACAGCATCTGGGAATGATTGACAGAGTTGAGAAACCACTGCCGCCAGTGTGTGTGTGTGTGTGTGTGTGTGTGTGTGTGTGTGTGTGTGTGTGTGTGTGTGTGTGTGTGTGTGTGTGTGTGTGTGTGTGTGTGTGTGTGTGTGTGTGTGTGTGTGTGTGTGTGTGTGAGAGAGAGTTTAAAGGAAGAAACAGTGTCTGGAGAGATCAAATGGGTTCATACACTTTAGCCAGGGCTTCAAAATAGGATTTCTTCTAAAATCCCCCAATGGGATCAATTTACTTCAGGTATGAGACAGATGTGACAAGCCAATCAAGATTAAGATTAAGATCAAAATCAGGATTAAGATCAAGATTAGGATTAAGATCAAGACCATTTGAAGTACCATGCTCACTTGATAATCCTTCAATTTAAACTACTAAATACAACAACAACTGATGTCTGGAGGCTGTAAATACTACATTCTGTTGACAATCAACTGAATCTGATGGTTCAACTGATGTCTGGAGTCTGGAAATACTACATACTACATGTATATATAAATATAGGACAAAACACACATCTCGACAAGAGAGACAACACTACATAAAGAGAGACCTAAGACAATAACACAGCATGGTAGCAACATAACATAACAACAACATGGTAGCAACACAACATGGTAGCAGCACAAAACATGGTACAAACATTATTGGGCCCAGACAACAGCACAAAGGGTAAGAAGGTAGAGACGACAATACATCACGCAAATCAGACACAACTGTCAGCAAGAGTGTCCATGATTGAGTCTTTGAATGAAGAGATGGAGAGAAAACTGTCCAGTTTGAGTGTTTGTTGCAGCTCGTTCCAGTCGCTATCTGTAGCGAACTGAAAAGACAAGCGACCCAGGGATGTTTGTGCTTTGGGGACCTTTAACAGAATGTGACTGGCAGAATGGGTGTTGTATGTAGAGGATGAGGGCTGCAATAGATATCTCAGATAGGGGGGAGTGAGGCCTAAGAGGGTTTTATAAATAAGCATCAACCAGTGGGTCTTGCGACAGGTATACAGAGATGACCAGTTTACAGAGGAGTATAGAGTGCAGTGATGTGTCCTATAAGGAGCATTGGTGGCAAATCTGATGGCTGAATGGTAAAGAACATCTAGCCACTTGAGAGTACCCTTACCTGCCGATCTATAAATGACGTATACGTAATCTAGCATGGGTAGGATGGTCTTCTGAATCAGGGTTAGTTTGGCATCTGGGGTGAAAGAGGAGAGATTACAATAGAGAAAACCAAGTCTATATTTAACTTTAGCCTGCAGCTTTGATATGTGCTGAGAGAAGGACAGTGTACCTTCTAGCCATACTCCCAAGTACTTGTATGAGGTGACTACCTCAAACTCTAAACCCTCAGAGGTAGTAATCACACCTGTGGGGAGAGGGACATTCTTCTTACCAAACCACATGACCTTTGTTTTGGAGGTGTTCAGAACAAGGTTAAGGGCAGAGAAAGCTTGTTGGACACTAAGAAAGCTTTGTTGTAGAGCATTTTTATTTACAAAATCCGGGGAGGTGCCAGCTGAGTATAAGACTGTATCATCTGCATATAAATGGATGAGAGAGCTTCCTACTGCCTGAGATATGTTGTTGATGTAAATTCAGAAGAGCGTGGGGCCTATGATCGTGCCTTGGGGTACTCCCTTGGTGACAGGCAGTGGCTGAGACACCAGATGTTCTGACTTTATACACTGTACTCTTTGAGAGAGGTAGGCCCTTCAGAGACACCAATACTCCTTATTCTAAGCAATGTTGTGCTGCTATTTTTTTTGACTTGGCCAAAGCTCACAAGGGAGGAGCATTGGGGATAGTCACATTAGAAGGGGAAAAGAGGAGCATTGGGGATAGTCACATTAGAAGGGTGGGAGATGAGGAAGTGTTGGACGGGCAAAGAGGCATGGCTGAGTCAAATAGGAATCCTGACTTAATGAAGTGGTGATTAAAGAGCTCAGCCATGTGCTTCTTGTCAGTAACAACCACATCATCAACATTAAGGGACATGAGCAGCTGTGAGGAGGAGGGTTTATTCTCCAGGTTTTTTAAAACGTTTTCCAGAACTTCTTGGGATCTGTTCAGTTAGTAAAGCATAACGCTTGCAACGGCATGACAGTGGGTTTGATTCCCGGGACCACCCGTACGGGAAAAAAAAATAAAACGCAGGACGACTGTCAGTCACTTTCAATTTAAAGTGTCTGCTAAATGACGCATTAAATGTAAAAACTATTTATTATTATATTTCATGGTTCAATAGTCATGTGAACTTTCCTTTTTCCTTCAACATGGTGTTTTTCACAGGTGGATTGACTGACTGGTGAAAACCCCTCAAAGAAACTAAGATATGAACAACACGAAATAATCAGAGCTAATAAGTCTGGTGAGAGCCATGCTTACGTCCCCAGACCCACATAGTTTCCCCTGGCGGGCCAGATGTGAGAGCAGAGAGGCTGCAACCGTTTAATCTCCAGGCACAGAATGGCTCCGCTACGGGAGACGAGGAGAGGAACAACCCATGTGTTAATAACATGGACCTGATATAGGACAAAACATCTTGTTTACACCAAACCTCCAGTCTGTTCTGTTTAACACTTCACACACCAAACCTCCACAGTCTGATTTGTTTAACATGCAGACAACGGTTAGGCTAAGGCTAAGGCTAACAAGCTAACATGCAACACCTCTAGGTTAAGGCTAACACGCAGGTTCAGGCTAACTCCCCATTAGGTGCCACCTCCTGCCGTTATTAACCCCTGGACTGCTCCAGCACTGCAGCTGACCCTTGTCCTCTGACCTCTGTGTGTGTTTCGAAAGGGTATGGCATAAAGGAAAAATACAAATATTTGTCTCTATGACAGTAAACCATAAAGACATCTTTATCACAGAATCAGGCAATACATTTGGCTAACTCAGAACACCAACCAGAAAGAGAAGACCCTGTCTCTCATTTCTGAGTTGAACATTAACGTGTAATGTTTTAAGGAACCAGAGCGCCGGCCTGGTGCTGTGGCTGAGGGCTGACTCTTTCTGACAGCCTGGTCCTGTGGCTGATGGCTGACTCTTTCTGACAGCCTGGTCCTGTGGCTGATGGCTGACTCTTTCTGACAGCCTGGTCCTGTGGCTGAGAGATGCCCCCACTCTGACAGCCTGGTCCTGTGGCTGAGAGATGCCCCCACTCTGACAGCCTGGTCCTGTGGCTGAGAGATGCCCCCACTCTGACAGCCTGGTCTTGTGGCTGAGAGATGCCCCACTCTGACAGCCTGGTCCTGTAGCTGATGGCTGATTCTTTCTGACAGCCTGGTCCTGTGGCTGAGGGCTGCCCCACTCTAACAGCCTGGTCCTGTGGCTGAGAGATGCCCCACTCTGACAGCCTGGTGCTGTGGCTGAGAGATGCCCCACTCTGACAGCCTGGTCCTGTGGCTGAGGGCTGCCCCACTCTGACAGCCTGGTCCTGTGGCTGAGAGATGCCCCACTCTGACAGTCTGGTCCTGTGGCTGAGGGCTGCCCCACTCTGACAGCCTGGTCCTGTGGCTGAGGGATACCCCACTCTGACAGCCTGGTCCTGTGGCTGAGGGCTACCCCTCTCTGACAGCCTGGGTTTAGAATGTCTTGATTAACCTTGATGTCATAACAGATGTAGAGCATGATTGTAAAACCACCAAAAGACTTGGTAATCAACGCCTCAAACTTAAACTTTAAGCCTCAAACTTGATCTGTGTAATGATCTGTGTGTTGATCTGTGTGTTGATCTGTGTGTTGAGCTGTGTGCTGAGCTGTGTGTTGATCTGTGTGTTGAGCTGTGTGTTGAGCTGTGTGTTGAGCTGTGTGTTGAGCTGTGTGTTGAGCTGTGTGTTGAGCTGTGTGCTGAGCTGTGTGCTGAGCTGTGTGTTGGGCTGTGTGTTGAGCTGTGTGTTGATCTGTGTGTTGAGCTGTGTGTTGAGCTGTGTGCTAAGCTGTGTGAGAGATGGTTTGTCTCAACTGTCCATCAGGGTTATTGGTGTTGAATGGTAGGGCCATGTGGGGCCTCAGTCAATGCTCCTGTCAGAGTGCAGGGATAGTTGTTTGACTACTGGGAACTTCTGAGTGACATGGGAAGAAGAGAGGAGGAGGGAGAGGAAGAGAGGAGAAGGGAGAGGAAGAGAGGAGGAGAGGAGGAGGGGGAGGGAGAGGAAGAGAGGAGGAGGGAGAAGAGAGGAAGAGGGAAGGAAGGAAGGAAGAGAGGAGGAGGGAGAGGACGAGAGGGGAGGGAGAGGAAGAGAGGAAGAGAGGAGGAGGGAGAGGAATAGAGGAGGAGGGGGGGAGGAAGAGAGGACGAGGGAAGGAAGAGAGGAGGAGGGAGAGGAAGAGAGGAGAAGGGAGAGGAAAAGAGGAGAGAGTGGAAGAGAGGAGGAGGGAGAAGAGAGGAAGAGGAAAGGAAGGAAGGAAGGAAGGAAGGAAGGAAGGAAGGAAGGAAGGAAGGAAGGAAGGAAGAGAGGATGAGGGAGAGGACGAGAGGGGAGGGAGAGGAAGAGAGGAGGAGGGAGAGGAAGAGAGGAGGAGGGGGGGGAAGAGGAGGAGGGAGAGGAAGAGAAGAGGGAAAGGAAGAGATGAGGAGGGAGAGGAAGAGAGGAGGAGGGAGAAGAGAGGATGAGGAAAGGAAGGAAGGAAGGAAGGAAGGAAGGAAGGAAGGAAGGAAGGAAGGAAGGAAGGAAGGAAGGAAGGAAGGAAGGAAGGAAGGAAGGAAGGAAGGAAGGAAGGAAGGAAGGAAGAGGGAGAGGACGAGAGGGGAGGGAGAGGAAGAGAGGAGGAGGGAGAGGAAGAGAGGAGGAGGGAAGGAAGAGAGGAGGAGGGAGAGGAAGAGAGGAGAAGGGAGAGGAAAAGAGGAGAGAGTGGAAGAGAGGAGGGGGAAGAGGAAGAGAGGAGGAGGGAAGGAAGAGAGGAGGGAAGGAGGAGAGGAGGGAGAGGAAGAGAGGAGGGAGAGGAAGAGAGGAGGAGGGGGAGGAAGAGAGGAGGGAGAGGAAGAGAGGAGGAGGGAAGGAAGAGAGGAGGGAGAAGAAGAGAGGAGGAGGGAGAGGAAGAGAGGAGGAGGGAGAGGAAGAAAGGAGAGAGAGGAAGAGAGGAGGAGGGAGAGGAAGAAAGAAGGGAGAGGAAGAGAGGAGGGAGATGAAGAGAGGAGGGAGAGGAAGAGAGGAGGAGGGAGAGGAAGAGAGGAGGAGGGAGAGGAAGAGAGGAGGGAGAGGAAGAGAGGAGGAGGGAAGGAAGAGAGGAGGGAGAGGAAGAGAGGAGGAGGGAGAGGAAGAGGGGAGGGAGAGGAAGAGAGGAGGAGGGAGAGGAAGAAAGGAGGGAGAGGAAGAGTGGAGGGAGAGGAAGAGGGAAGAAATGACAGAAACAATGAATTGTCAGAGACGCCAGCGTGTGAGTGGAGGATGAGGACATGACGCTTACTACCAACGGGCAGCTGCAAGTCAGTCATAGATGGTGAAATGGAGCCATCATCAGTGATTCACATTCACACTGCTGATCTATGCGACTGGCCAATTAGAATAATGGTGTTAGTCACTACTGAAGCTATTCTGGGTGTCTCCAACACCATCATTAAGTTTGCTGATGACACAACAGTGGTAGGCCTGATCACCGACAACGATGAGACAGCCAATAGGGAGGAGGTCAGAGACCTGGCCGGGTGGTGCCAGAACAACAACCTCTCCCTCAACGTGATCAAGACAAAGGAGATGATTGTGGACTACAGGAAAAGGAGGACCGAGCACGCCCCTATTCTCAACGACGGAGCAGGTTAAGAGCTTCAAGATCCTTGGTGTCCACATCACCAACAAACTAACGTCGTCCAAGCACACCAAGACAGTCGTGAAGAGGGTACGACAAAAACCAATTCCCCCTCAGGAGACTGAAAATATGTGGGATGGGTCCTCAGATCCTTAAAAAGTTATACAGCTGCACCATCGAGAGCATCCTGACCGGTTGCATCACTGCCTGGTATGGCAAATGCTCGGCCTCCGACCACAAGGCACTACAGAGGGTGGTGCGTACGGCCCAGTACATCACTGGGGCAAAGCTTCCTACCATCCAGGACCTCTATACCAGGCGGTGTCAGAGGAAGGCCCTAAAAATTGTCAAAGACACCCTAGTCATATGTTATTTTCTCTGCTAACGCACGGCAAGCGGTACCGGAGCGCCAAGTCTAGGTCCAAGAAGCTTCTAAACAGCTTCTACCCCCAAGCCATAAGAATCCTGAACAGCTAATCAAATGGCTACCTAAACTATTTGCATTGCCTCCCTCTTCTACGCTACTCTCTGTTAACTCTACCTACATGTACATATTACCTCAATTACCTCGACTAACCGGTGCCGCCGCACATTGACTCTGGTACCCCCTGTATATAGTCTCCACATTTACTCTGGTACCCCCTGTGTATAGCCTCCACATTGACTCTGGTACCCCCTGTATATAGCCTCCACATTGACTCTGGTACCCCCTGTATATAGCCTCCACATTGACTCTGGTACCCCCTGTATATAGCCTCCACATTGACTCTGGTACCCCCTGTATATAGCCTCCACATTGACTCTGGTACCCCCTGTATATAGCCTCCACATTGACTCTGGTACCCCCTGTATATAGCCTCCACATTGACTCTGGTACCCCCTGTATATAGCCTCCACATTGACTCTGGTACCCCCTGTATATAGCCTCCACATTGACTCTGGTACCCCCTGTATATAGCCTCCACATTGACTCTGGTACCCCCTGTATATAGCCTCCACATTGACTCTGGTACCCCCTGTATATAGCCTCCACATTTACTCTGGTACCCCCTGTGTATAGCCTCCACATTGACTCTGGTACCCCCTGTATATAGCCTCCACATTGACTCTGGTACCCCCTGTATATAGCCTCCACAATTGACTCTGGTACCCCCTGTATATAGCCTCCACATTGACTCTGGTACCCCCTGTATATAGCCTCCACATTGACTCTGGTACCCCCTGTATATAGCCTCCACATTGACTCTGGTACCCCCTGTATATAGCCTCCACATTGACTCTGGTACCCCCTGTATATAGCCTCCACATTGACTCTGGTACCCCCTGTATATAGCCTCCACATTGACTCTGGTACCCCCTGTATATAGCCTCCACATTGACTCTGGTACCCCCTGTATATAGCCTCCACATTGACTCTGGTACCCCCTGTATATAGCCTCCACATTGACTCTGGTACCCCCTGTATATAGCCTCCACATTGACTCTGGTACCCCCTGTATATAGCCTCCACATTGACTCTGGTACCCCCTGTATATAGCCTCCACATTGACTCTGGTACCCCCCTGTATATAGCCTCCACATTGACTCTGGTACCCCCTGTATATAGCCTCCACATTGACTCTGGTACCCCCTGTATATAGCCTCCACATTGACTCTGGTACCCCCTGTATATAGCCTCCACATTGACTCTATAGCTTCGCAATTGTTATTTTACTGTTGCTCTTTAATTATTTGTTATTTTTATCTCTTACTTTTTTAGGTATTTCCTTAAAACTACCTTATTGGTTAAGGTAGAGGAGGTATTCAGCATTAGAGAAGGTATTCAGCATTTCACTGTGAGGTCTACTACACCTGTTGTATTCTGCATTTCACTGTAAGGTCTACTACACCTGTTGTATTCAGCATTTCACTGTAAGGTCTACTACACCTGTTGTATTCAGCATTTCACTGTAAGGTCTACTACACCTGTTGTATTCAGCATTTCACTGTAAGGTCTACTACACCTGTTGTATTCAGCATTTCACTGTAAGGTCTACTACACCTGTTGTATTCAGCATTTCACTAAGGTCTACCTACACCTGTTGTATTCAGCATTTCACTGTAAGGTCTACTACACCTGTTGTATTCAGCATTTCACTGTAAGGTCTACCTACACCTGTTGTATTCAGCATTTCACTGTAAGGTCTACTACACCTGTTGTATTCAGCATTTCACTGTGAGGTCTACTACACCTGTTGTATTCAGCATTTCACTGTAAGGTCTACTACACCTGTTGTATTCAGCATTTCACTAAGGTCTACCTACACGTGTTGTATTCAGCATTTCACTGTAAGGTCTACTACACCTGTTGTATTCAGCATTTCACTGTGAGGTCTACTACACCTGTTGTATTCAGCATTTCACTGTAAGGTCTACACCTGTTGTATTTGGTGTATGTGACAAATAACATCTGATTTGAGTCTAAAGAAGCAGGGAAAGAGTTGGGAGAGGGGACTGGAGTCTGAAGTAGCAGGGAGAGGGGACTGGAGTCTGAAGTAGCAGGGAGAGGGGACTGGAGTCTGAAGTAGCAGGGAGAGGGGACTGGAGTCTGAAGTAGCAGGGAGAGGGGACTGGAGTCTGAAGTAGCAGAGAGAGGAGACTGGAGTCTGAAGTAGCAGAGAGAGGAGACTGGAGTCTGAATTAGCAGGGAGAGGGGACTGGAGTCTGAAGTAGCAGGGAGAGGAGACTGGAGTCTGAAGTAGCAGGGAGAGGAGACTGGAGTCTAAAGTAGGTGGAAGAGAGTTAGGGGAGGGGACTAGTGTCTGAAATAGCAGTGAGAGAGCTGGGACAAGGGACTAGAGTCTGAAGTAGCAGGGAGAGAGCTGGGAGAGGGGACTGGAGTCTGAAGTAGCAAGGAGAGGGCACTGGAGTCTGAAGTAGCAGGGAGAGGGTTAACCATAGCAGACTGTGAAGGTTTGGTGTGTGAAGTGTTAAACAGAGCAGACTGAAGGTTTGGTGTGTGAAGTGTTAACCAATAGCAGACTGTGAAGGTTTGGTGTGTGAAGTGTTAAACAGAACGGAGTGTGGAGGTTTGGTGTGTGAAGTGTTAAACAGAACAGACTGTGGAGGTTTGGTATGTGAAGTGTTAACCATAGCAGACTGTGGAGGTTTGGTGTGTGAAGTGTTAACCATAGCAGACTGTGGAGGTTTGGTGTGTAAAGTGTTAACCATAGCAGACTGTGGAGGTTTGGTGTGTGAAGTGTTAAACAGAGCAGACTGTGGAGGTTTGGTGTGTGAAGTGTTAACCAGAACAGACTGTGGAGGTTTGGTGTGTGAAGTGTTAACCATAGCAGACTGTGGAGGTTTGGTGTGTGAAGTGTTAACCATAGCAGACTGTGAAGGTTTGGTGTGTGAAGTGTTAAACAGAACAGACTGTGAAGGTTTGGTGTGTGAAGTGTTAAACAGAGCAGACTGAAGGTTTGGTGTGTGAAGTGTTAACCAATAGCAGGCTGTGAAGGTTTGGTGTGTGAAGTGTTAACCATAGCAGACTGTGAAGGTTTGGTGTGTGAAGTGTTAAACAGAGCAAACTGAAGGTTTGGTGTGTGAAGTGTTAACCAATAGCAGACTGTGAAGGTTTGGTGTGTGAAGTGTTAAACAAAACGGAGTGTGGAGGTTTGGTGTGTGAAGTGTTAACCATAGCAGACTGTGGAGGTTTGGTGTGTGAAGTGTTAACCATAGCAGACTGTGGAGGTTTGGTGTGTGAAGTGTTAAACAGAGCAGACTGTGGAGGTTTGGTGTGTGAAGTGTTAACCATAGCAGACTGTGAAGGTTTGGTGTGTGAAGTGTTAACCATAGCAGACTGTGGAGGTTTTGGTGTGTGAAGTGTTAACCATAGCAGACTGTGGAGGTTTGGTGTGTAAAGT